>NC_091288.1:16719402-16919402 GCF_032444005.1 Ranitomeya imitator
AGACAATCGCTAGAAGGGCAATTCCCTATAACAACTATGATATCGACTGCAGATCTGATTCTCTCAGTGAAGTCTTCGCTCTTATTACGGTTTTATCATCTCTCTCCCCCCCCGAGGTCACTGCTGGAGCTGATATAGAGCGCTGAGATAATGCCGGTGGGAGATTACATCACTGATCGGACCCCCAGACTGAGGTCAGAGACGCAGAGCACAAGGCAGAGAAGAACAGGGAGGGGAAGGAAGAGAGGTCAGGAGGAGGAAAGGGAAGAGGTTTACACAGGACTGTACAGATGGAGAGTCAGGAAAAGAGAACGCCGGGGGACGGCCCGAAGAATCCGATCATGTACAATGGAGTCATACGTGTAACATACAGAATATACAGGATAGTAGTGGCGGATACAGACAGAAGAGGCCCGGTGCAGGAACAGTATATGGGCCCCTACAGGACAATAGCTCCTCATAGTGCACAATGCCACCTGCTATGGTGGTCGGTCATAGTGGCCTCCTTACATCTCGGGCCCCTGTGCAGCCCCACAGGTTGCACCAATGATACGTCCACTCCTGCAGGATGCACCCGGGAGCGTTACATCCCAGCATCAAAGCGTCCGCAGCGGGAACGGGAAATATCACATCCCTTTAACATTAAAGGCCACACAGCTTTCAAAGGCAAATCTGTAACGTGGGGTGTCCGGGCTTTAAATGATGATATTATATAATGTGCATATGACACTGTTCTTTGGGCACTTTATGTTGGTATTATATTAGTCATATATGGCAGCATTATTTTGGCGCAAATTGATTTTATTTTATGAGGTGTACATGGAAGTATTTTGTCTTACATTTATATATTATATGAGGTTTATATGGCAGTATTATTTTGGCACTAATTGATGGTAATATATGGAATAACAATGGCAGTATTATTTAGCCTCTAGTTGACGGTAATATGTGAGATGTATATGGCAATACTATTTAGGCTTTAATTGATATATATTATACGATAGTGTTGTTTCGGCACTATATGGTGGTATTATATGAAGTTTATATGGCGGTATTATTTAGGCTCTGATTGATGGTATGTGGTATATGTGAAATTATTATTTGATTTTAGGCACTAATTGGTGGGATAATATGATGTATATATGGTAGTGTTATTTATGCACTATGTAGTTGTATTATATAACGTGTATATGGCAGTATTATTTTTGCTTTTATTGATCGTAATATATGGGATGTATATGGCAGTATTATTTAGGTTCTAATTGATGGTAATTCAGACGGTGCATATGGAAGTATTATTTTAAGCATTATTTGGTGGGACTATATGATGTGTATACGCTAGTGATATTTACGTACCATATTGTGATATTATTTGATTCGGATATGGCCGTATTATTTTATCTCCAATTGATGGCATAACATTAGGTGTACATGATAGTGTAAATTTGGCTATTCCTGATGGTATTATATGAAGCTCCGTATATATGGAAATATTACGGTATTTAGTCACTGCATGGTGACATTATTTGGAAAGACTGTTTTATTTGGGCACTGATCCCAGCACCATGTAGAATCTAACATATTCCAGTGTTGTATAGTATGGACAATGTATGGTAGTATTATTTGGAGGCTGCATGGAAGGATTCTTTTAGACATGGTATGGCGGTTTTATCCCTCTATTTTTAATAAAACTGTCTCTGGATGTGTCATTGTGCTAACACATTACCCAGAGAGTAAATAGACCCAACTTAAGGGATAATGTGATTAAAATGTGACTTTTACTTAATTAATTAATATGGTCTAACAAATAAAGATTAAAATAACTCAGGTTGTATTCCTGTGCAGCATTTCTTTGGGACTCGTCTATGGGATATCACTCTCCTAAAGCTAATATATCGCCTAGATTAATGTCTGCAGTCCACCAGCTAGGATAGCTTTTCTAAGGACAATTATAAATGTCAGTTGCAAGACCACTTGAGCTGATTAAAATTCATTAATAGCCTCTCCGACATGTTTCGCCATGATTGGCTTCATCAGGGGGCTGAGTCTAGCCTAAGCCCCGATTTTAATTAATTGCAATAAAAGTCAAGTTTCAATCACATTATCCCTTAAGATGGGTCCATTTACCCTTTGGGCAATCGGTTACCATGATTTCTCATCCCTTAGGGGTTTTGTTAGACACTTAGTTTTCTATCGGACCTCTCATTGAGGACACTAGAAAAGGTATGTGATAACTCTTGAATATGAGTGGCAAGGATTTATAACTTATTATAGGTGTTAATACCTTTGCAAACAATAAATAAATAAATGTAGTAAGTGTTGGGAAGCTTTGATGTGATGGTGCCATATAGAGCAGGAAACCAAGTAGCGGCTTTGCTTCATTCTTCGGTGCCAAGTCTGTGGAGCGGCGCCCTGTGTCACATCCACTACCCGTCACGCACAATTTAATTCAGGAGGATAAGGACTGAGGCTAAGCTCACTCAACGGCCTCTGAAGTGGCTAATCATGGCCCGACCAGAAAAGAGGCCATGCCACACAAGTCAGTAACAGTATGCCGGCTGCGTGCCCGGCCCCGGCCTCTGAGGGATTAAATTATAATCTGATAACGAGAGAAAATCTATGGAAAGAAGAGAATGGGACGGACCGGGAAGACTGGGATGTGGGAGGATGAGCACTGGATTATCAAGTTTCATGGTGTAATTGGATTTGCAGCATGTGATGTGACAGATCCGGCTCTGCTGCATCTAATTACTTTATTCCAGTGTCGGACACAGACAGAAGAGGACCCTGTGTAAGGCCGGTTTCACACGTCAGTGGCTCCGGTACGTGAGGTGACAGTTTCCTCACGTACCGGAGACACTGACTCACGTAGACACATTAAAATCAATGTGTCTCTGCACATGTCAGCGTGTTTTCACGGACCGTGTGTCCGTTTGGAAAACACGGAGACATGTCAGTGTTCGTGGGAGCGCACGGATCACACGGACCCATTAAAGTCAATGGGTCCGTGTAAAACACGTACCGCACGCGGATCCTGTCCGTGTGCAGTCCGTGTGCAGTCCGTGTGCCGTGCAGGAGACAGCGCTACAGTAGGCGCTGTCCCCCCAGCTTGTGGTGCTGAAGCCCCATTCATTTCTTCTCTCCAGCAGCATTGGCTGGAGAGAAGGAATGAAAAATCATTGTTTTTGGGGTTTTTTGTGTTTAAAATAAAGTTCCCGGCAATCTCCCCCCTCCCTCCCCCTGTGCGCCCGCCCGCTGGCATTAAAATACTTACCCGGCTCCCTCAGCACTTACATCCTCTCAGCGTCGCTGCTTGTCCTGTATGAGCGGTCACGTGGTGCCGCTTATTACAGTAATGAATATGCGGCTCCACCCCTATGGGAGGTGGAGCCGCATATTCATCACTGTAATGTCGCCGAGGGAGCTGGGTAAGTATTTTAATGCCAGCGGGGGGCGCACAGGGGGTGGGAGGGGGCAGATTACCGGCAACTTTATTTTAAAAGCAAAAATAAATTAAAAAAAAAAGATTATTCATATCTTCTTTCCAGCGAACGCTGCTGGGAAGAAGGGATGAATACCGGCTTCAGCACCGCACGCAGGGGACAGCGCTTAACTCTAGCGCTGTCTCCTGCACGGTCCGTGTGGTCCTCAGTCGGCACACGGGCGGCACACGGCTGCCGCACGTGTGCCACACTGATGTTCAATGTAAGCACACGGACACACGGATACGGATAATTCCGGTACTGATTTTTCCGGTATCGGAATTATCTGGATGTGTGAGACTGGCCTAAGAACAGTATATGGGCCCATTGCAGTCCGATAGGTCTGTCTATGACAGGAGCAGCTTGCTGCTTTGGTGGTGGCAGTGGCCCCCTGACCTGTTGTTTCACCAATGATATGTGCACTCCTGATTTATACCGTTTTCTACATTACAGTCCTCAACAATCCCAGCAGCAGGCGGCTCTGTGCCCCTCTATAGGCTGCAAGGGTCTGTGAGCATCTGATATATCATCTGTGACAGGCTACTTCCAATAGGGGGCACTATAGAGTTCAAGTCCTCTTCCTCCCTGAAGAGACAATTGGCATATTTAATTTCCCAGGGGAGCATGCATGGCTTATAAGTCTCTTCATACTGGCATGCCAGACCTGGCCTGTCACTCTCCTCAAGGAGAAATCTCACCCCTTCGATACCAGTCTTAGTCTCTCACTTAGCCTAATCAGATCTCATACTCTGCACTGACGAGGGGCAGTACCCAGAAACACGTGTGTGCAAAGTAGGTTTCTGGTTTGGCTTTTATCCTAAGTCACATTGCAAGGCTCGTTAAAGGGTCGATATTGACTTGTACGATTGCTGCTTCCAGTAGGTGGCGCAAGACTTCAAGTCCTCCTCCTCCTCTCTGAAGAGACAATTGGCACACAAGGCACATATGGGCACGTCGTAGTGGGGGGCTTTTTAGACTGGATGGTGACATCTATAGCAAGCAGTTATAGTGATGTGTGATGTGCACTTATGGGACTGTGGGGCAAGCAGGAGGCAATGAAGGCAAATGTATATGGGAAGATTTCAGACAAGAAGCTTTGTCGGCGTCTAACAGGCAGGAACGATGAGGGCACCCGAGACAGGGAATTATGTGACATCTAAGGTAGATGCTTATGGGGTATCTGAGGAACAGTTAAAGGGGCATCAGAGCAAGAACTTATGGGGCATCTGGAAAATAAATAAAGCAAACGCTTTATTGTTGTTGCTTATTATTGAAAAAATAACAACGCACTTATAGAGTCACCCGAGGCAGGAACATATGGGGTATCTGAGGCAGGAACATATGGGGCATCTGAGGCAGGAACATATGGGGCATCTGAGGCAAGAACATATGGGGGATCTGAGGCAGGAACATATGGGGCATCTGAGGCAGGAACATATGGGGCATCTGAGGCAGAAACATATGGGGCATCTGAGGCAGGATCATATGGGGCATCTGAGGCAGGAACATATGGGGCATCTGAGGCAGAAACATATGGGGCATCTGAGGCAGGAACATATGGGGCATCTGAGGCAAGAACATATGGGGGATCTGAGGCAGGAACATATGGGGCATCTGAGGCAGGAACATATGGGGCATCTGAGGCAGAAACATATGGGGCATCTGAGGCAGGATCATATGGGGCATCTGAGGCAGGAACATATGGGGCATCTGAGGCAGAAACATATGGGGCATCTGAGGCAGGAACATATAGGGCATCTGAGGTAGGAACATATGGGGCATCTGAGGCAGGAACATATGGGGCATCTGAGGCAGGAACATATGGGGCATCTGAGGCAGGAACATATAGGGCATCTGAGGCAGGAACATATGGGGCATCTGAGGCAGGAACATATGGGGCATCTGAGGCAGAAACATATGGGGCATCTGAGGCAGGATCATATGGGGCATCTGAGGCAGGAACATATGGGGCATCTGAGGCAGAAACATATGGGGCATCTGAGGCAGAAACATATGGGGCATCTGAGGCAGGATCATATGGGGCATCTGAGGCAGGAACATATGGTGCATCTGAGGCAGGAACATATGGGGCATCTGAGGCAGGAACATACGGGGGATCTGAGGCAGGAACATACGGGGGATCTGAGGCAGGAACATATGGGGCATCTGAGGCAGGAACATATGGGGCATCTGAGGCAGGAACATACGGGGGATCTGAGGCAGGAACATACGGGGCATCTGAGGCAGGAACATATGGGGCATCTGAGGCAGGAACATATGGGGCATCTGAGGCAAGAACATATGGGGCATCTGAGGCAGGAACATATGGGGCATCTGAGGCAGGAACATATGGGGCATCTGAGGCAGGAACATATGGGGCATCTGAGGCAGGAACATATGGGGCATCTGAGGCAGGAACATATGGGGCATCTGAGGCAGGAACATATAGGGCATCTGAGGCAGGAACATATGGGGCATCTGAGGCAGAAACATATGGGGCATCTGAGGCAGGATCATATGGGGCATCTGAGGCAGGAACATATGGGGCATCTGAGGCAGGAACATATAGGGCATCTGAGGCAGGAACATATGGGGCATCTGAGGCAGGAACATATGGGGCATCTGAGGCAGAAACATATGGGGCATCTGAGGCAGGATCATATGGGGCATCTGAGGCAGGAACATATGGGGCATCTGAGGCAGGAACATATAGGGCATCTGAGGCAGGAACATACGGGGGATCTGAGGCAGGAACATATGAGGCATCTAAGGCAGGAACATGGGGCATCTGAGGCAGGAACATATAGGGCATCTGAGGCAGGAACATATGGGGCATCTGAGGCAGGAACATACGGGGGATCTGAGGCAGGAACATATGGGGCATCTGAGGCAGGATTATAAGGGGCATCTGAGGCAGGAACATATGGGGCATCTGAGGCAGGATTATAAGGGGCATCTGAGGCAGGAACATATGGGGCATCTGAGGCAGGAATATATAGGGCATCTGAGGAGAAAGAAATATATAGGGCATCTGAGGCAGGAACATACGGGGTATCTGAGGCAGGAACATACGGGGTATCTGAGGCAGGAACATATGAGGCATCTGAAGCAGGAACATATGGGGCATCTGAGGCAGGAACATATGGGGCATCTGAGGCAGGAACATATGGGGCATCTGAGACAGGAATATATAGGGCATCTGAAGCAGGAAAATATGGTGCGTCTGATGTAGGAACATATGGGCATCTGAGGCAGGAACATATGGGGCATCTGAGGCAGGAACATATGGGGCATCTGAGGCAGGAACATATGGGGCATCTGAGGCAGGAACATATGGGGCATCTGAGGCAGGAACATATGGGGCATCTGAGGCAAGAATATATGGGGCATCTGAGGCATCTGAGGAAGTTACATATTGGGCATCTGAGGCAGGAACATATGAGATATCTGAGGCTGGAGCATATGGGGCATCTGAGGCAGGAGCATATTGGGCATCTAGGCAGGAACATGGGGCATCTGAGGCAGGAACATATGGGGCATCTGAGGCAGGAACATATGGGGCATCTGAGGCAAGAACATATGGGGGATCTGAGGCAGGAACATATGGGGCATCTGAGGCAGGAACATATGGGGCATCTGAGGCAGAAACATATGGGGCATCTGAGGCAGGATCATATGGGGCATCTGAGGCAGGAACATATGGGGCATCTGAGGCAGAAACATATGGGGCATCTGAGGCAGGATCATATGGGGCATCTGAGGCAGGAACATATGGGGCATCTGAGGCAGGCACTTATTGAGCACCTGAGGCTGGAGTATATGGGGTACCTGAGTTTAAGACTTATAGGGCATCTGAGCTTAACCCTTATGGTGTATCTGAGGCTGACACTCAAGGAGCCTCTATGCTTATGAGGGGATCTAAGACAGGTACTTCTAGGGTATTGAAGGCATGCATTTATAGGGCATCTCAGATGCAGTTATGGGACATCTGGGGTAGGTAATTATAGGGCATCGAAGGTTGACACTCATTGGGCATCTGGGGCTGGTACTTAAAGGGCATCTAAGGCACAGTTATAGACATCTGAAGGAGGCAATTATAGGCATCTGACGTTGACATTTATTGGGCTGCTAAGACAGGTAAGGTTGACACTTATAGGGCATCTAAGATGTATTTATGGTGCATCTGAAGACCCTAATTATGAGAAATCATAGGCAGGCACTTGCAGGGCATCTAATACAGACACCTAAAGGGTATATGAGGCAGGCACTTATATTGAAGCTGAGGCAGGAGTGTATGGGGGTATATGAGACAGGCACTTTTAGGGAAGCTGAGGCTGGAATCTATGGGGTATATGACGGAGGCACTTATAGGGAAGCTGAGGCTGGAATCTATGGGGTATATGAGGCAGGCACTTATAGGGAAGCTGAGGCAGGAGTGTATGGGGTATATGAGGCAGAGTCTGGCAGAGTCTGGCAGACACTTATAGGGAAGCTGAGGTTGGAGTGTATGGGGTATGCAGCGCCCCAGAGATCTGGTCGTTGCAGTATGACACTCTGCCACTAAGGGGAGTGATGGTACGTCTGATGGCACTGAAGGAATTCTACTGACCAGGTATCACCAGCACACATTACACTTCACACTCCGGCCACTAGAGGGAGCAAAAGGCTTTATTTATTGGGCCACTCCTCACACTGGTAAAACTAGGGGTTGGATAGAAAGTTAGTCAGAAGCTGACTGGGTTGGATTCAGGCAACATCCCGTGGCGGGGGTGTTGCAGGGAGAAAACACAGGGGGGTCCCTGTCTGGCGTGGGAACCTGGCAGGCACCTAGCGACCAGAACAGAACGTTACGGAACCGCGCCTGCACACCCTGCGGCGGTATCCAGGAGAGAGACACGAAGGGAAGGATATTATAATAATAATAATAATCTTTATTTTTATATAGCGCTAACATATTCCGCAGCGCTTTACATCACATTATCATTGTGAGACAGTGAGAAACGAGATCAAGCACAAAGGAGAGCCAGTAAGAGTCGTGCCGTGAGACCAAGGCAACATCCTACTGAGGCGCGTAGCCGGTGGCCGGAACACCGAGGGAGTAACTGACTCTACGCCTTACTTCAAACTCCGTAGGACAGTTAATTATAGGTTGGCTGTCGACCTCCAGGCCTTCCCGTCATACGGGTGCGTCCTAGCCATAACATACCTGGGGGACGTTGAACTAGAAACATCTGGAACTAAAGGGAGAGAGAGAGCTGTAAAGAACGAACGAAACGAGAACAGCAGTTGTGAGGACTATTCAAAATGCTCAGCAGGGTAGCACTACAACACACAGGCGCTAGTGGTAGGCAACGATTTCCACCTGCAAAGGGAATTCTGGAAACGCCCATTGGATCGGCCGGTCTCAGATAGCCCTGTTAAGCGTGCTCTGGATTGCGGATCCTGAAGTCTTCAGTAAAGAGGTAAAGAAAAGAGACTGCAACCTTGTATCTTCGTTATTGACTGCACCTCACACCATCACCATCCACCTTACTGGGAAGCCCTGGGGACATACTTCACCTGTAGGAAGGTATACCATCCAGCTGCCATTCCATCACCCCAGCGGACCCCACAGCAGCGTCGGTCACCCTGACCGAACACCACAGGTGGCGTCACGAATCCCTAACAGACTGTACCACCTTTATTGGACGCCCCTTAGCAGGGTCGCGGACCGGGTCTAGCCACCGTGACAGCATCAGAACCAAACCAGAGAGGCCCAGTACCGAGAACGCGTGGCCCTGTGTCTGGGGGCGCTCCAACTTGGCGTCACAAACAGGATCGTACTTAAGCCTGAGAAGCAGGTCATGTGTGCCTTGGAACTGTGATTGAAATGTGTTTGGACTGTGATTTATTGCAAAGACTGTGTATTGCTATCTGCCGCAAGATTCCCGCCAAAACCGCCACCATTGCAGCGCCACGAGGAGTGCAGGGGAAGAAGGAGGGCGTGCCATGGGAGGAGACTATCAAAGTGGCGCCAGAAGTGCTGACCGCCCCCTCTGATTGCTGTTGCGGGAGGACGATCTGCCCCGAAGCAGAGGAGAACCGCCCCCTGATTGGCAACGGCGGGAACCAAGACAAGAAGGAGCTCCACCCCCAGAAAATGGAGGAACCGCATGTACGTGCCATCGTAGATCCCGGAGTGGGGATAATGACCAGAGGATACCCGAACGACGAAGGAGTGATCCTGGTCTGTCCCAGTCAGTCGGAGGTGGACCCAGACCCGAATCTGCCGCGGCTGGAGGGTCCAGACTTCTTGGAGCCACGGGCGGAGGAGCCGAGCCAGCCTATCCCGAGCATGGAGCCAGCCGGTGTGAGGCAATGGAGGTCGGAGCCGTCACCAGGGGCCGCGCCGGGAGAATCGCGGTCCAAGCCGCAGCCGACTCCAGCGTCCTTATCAATGGAACCGACCGGCATCGATGGAACCACATCAGACGGAGGTATGGAAAACGCCCCTGCTTCCCCGACCTATCCTGCTCCCGTGACCGCTCCCCGTCCCGACAGTGACCAAGTCCTGGCCCATGAGCTGGTGGTTATAGCCCCCGGCACTCTGGGGAAGCTGGTGCCTCCGCTACCGACAACTATGGGGAAACCAGTGGATGTAAGCTCAGAGGGGGTAATCTTCCAGTGGGACACCCCAAGGATTGGGCCAGACGGAACCAGGCAGGAGGGCCTCAGCATCGCTGCGCTCACTTGGGAACAATACAAACAATGCCTAATTTTACACTGGAAAGACCGAAAAGAGACAGAACAAAGTGACCCACCGAAAGTACAAGGACCAAAGACAGAACGCCGTAAAGGGAGTCCGGTAAAGCAGGGGACTGTGCTAGCCTTTACACCCGAAGCGGGGTTGGGGCTATATACAGGAACCGGGACTACCGACGGAAGTCTTCTTTACTAGCTACAACGTGAAAACCCCGTTCCGCAACAGATGTGATAATCAGCTACTATATAGAGGGGACCAGGTGACGTACACCCGCCATCGGAGTGCGCAATGAAGGTGCGCTCGGAACGTCCAACGATGCGAGCCGGCAGAGGCGCCACCTGCTGTCCTGACTACGACTAACCCTGATTTGACGAATTCCATCCCTATCACCACAGTGTGCATTATCGCCGCTACTGAACTTGCAACCAAAGCTGACATTCGGATACAGACACCGGGTGACCTGGCCGCACCTGAGAGACGAACCCATGATACCGACACCGCATCAGGCGGGAACACGGAACCAGAGCTTCCACGGCCGGGAAGTGTTCGACACCGATTGATGCCTTGTAACATACTATAGAAATAATCCTCGAAAACCTGAAAATGTACATAGTTAACTCTTTATCTCCAAACTGCTACTTTAAACCCGTCCAGGGTTAACTCCTAGGGATCCCTTTGTTTACCCGGGATCCCTCTTCTCTTTGTTTGTTCATCATTGTTTCCAAAGACTGCCGGATCATGAACAGTGAATGAATCCAAAACTGTTTTGTATATAGTTTGCACCTTCTTAAAGGTGCTCCCTACTGGTTTTACACAGAAAGAAGACTTTGCGAAGATAATGCTTCTGGGGTTAGAGAGAGAGTCCTGAGAACCGTAGAATGACGGTTGCTGAAAGAGAGACAATGACAGTAGGCCCAGCCCAGGAGCTAGGCGGTCCTGCATTGGTGAAGCTAGAAAGGAAAGACAAGTTGAGTTATTTTATAGTATTTTAGAGTAGGCCTTTAGTGGGTTCAGCTTATACGCCCTTAAAGGAAAAGTTAACTTATTGTTCAGAATTTGCACTGAATAGAATACCCGGTTGGGTGAAAAGAGTTATTTATAGTCATAATGTTATTTAAAAATATTTAATCCTGTTTTTGTTTGTAACGTTCAAGTGTCCTCACCTCCCATAAAGGGAAGCATTATTCTATTTCCTTGTTTTAAGCATTTCAAAATTTTGTATGTCTTTTGCTGAATTGTATTGTTGTTCTTCTTCCCAGTCCAGGAGTACTGGATTTAACCGGGGGGGGGGGGGGAGTGCAGCGCCCCAGAGATCTGGTCGTTGCAGTATGACACTCTGCCACTAAGGGGAGTAGCGGTACGTCTGATGGCACTGAAGGAATTCTACTGACCAGGTATCACCAGCACACATTACACTTCACACTCCGGCCACTAGGGGGAGCAAAAGGCTTTATTTATTGGGCCCCTCCTCACACTGGTAAAACTAGGGGTTGGATAGAAAGTTAGTCAGAAGCTGACTGGGTTGGATTCAGGCAACATCCTGTGGCAGGGGGTGTTGCAGGGAGAAGACACAGGGGGGTTCCTGTCAGGCGTGGGAACCTGGCAGGCACCTAGCGACCAGAACAGAACGTTACGGAACCGCGCCTGCACACCCTGCGGCGGTATCCTAAGAAAGAGACACGAAGCGAAGGATATTGTGAGACAGTGAGAAACGAGATCAAGCACAAAGGAGAGCTAGTAGGAGTTGTGCCGTGAGACTGAGGCAACATCCTACTGAGGCGCATAGCCGGTGGCCGGAACACCGAGGGAGTAACTGACTCTACGCCTTACTTCAAATTCCGCTGGACAGTCAATTATAGGTTGGCTGTCTACCTTCTAAACCTACGAAGACATAGGCGGCAACATTGGGAGAGGGGCGTCCCTAGGGTCCCGGAAGACCTCCAAGCCTTCCCGTCAAATGGGTGGCGTCCTAGCCATAACATATCTGGGGGACATTAGAAACTAGCAACATCTGGAACCAAAGAAAGAGAGAGAGAGAAAGCTGTAGTGAACGAACGAAAGAGAACAGCAGTTGTGAGGACTATTCCGAATGCTCAGCAGGGTAGCACTACAACACACAGGCGCTAGTGGTAGGCAACGATTTCCATCTGCAAAGGGAACTCTAGATGTGCCCATCGGACCGGTCGGTCTCAGACAGACCTGTTAAGCGTACTCTGGATTGAGGATCCTGAAGTCTTCAGTAAAAGGTAAAGAGACTGCAACCTTGTGTCCTCGTTATTGACTGCACCTCACACCATCACCATCCACCTTACTGTGAAGTCCTGGGGACATACTTCACCTGTGGGAAGGTATACCATCCAGCTGCCATTCCATCACCCCAGCGGACCCCACAGCAGCGTCGGTCACCCTGACCGAATACCACAGGTGGCGTCACGAACCCCTGACAGACTGCACCACCTTGGACGCCGCTTAGCAGGGTCGCGGACCAGGTCTAGCCACCGTGACAGCCTCAGAACCGAACCAGAGAGGCCCGGTACCGAGAACTCGTGGCCCTGTGTCTGGGGGCGATCCAGGTATATGAGGGAGGCACTTATAGGGAAGCTGAGGCTGGAATCTATGGGGTATATGAGGCAGGCACTTATAGGGAAGCTGAGGCTTGAATCTATGGGGTATATGAGGCAGGCACTTATAGGGAAGCTGAGGCTGGAATCTATGGGGTATATGAGGCAGGCACTTATAGGGAAGCTGAGGCTGGAATCTATGGGGTATATGAGGCAGGCACTTATAGGGAAGCTGAGGCTGGAATCTATGGGGTATATGAGGCAGGCACTTATAGGGAAGCTGAGGCTGGAATCTATGGGGTATATGAGGCAGGCACTTATAGGGAAGCTGAGGCTGGAATCTATGGGGTATATGAGGCAGGCACTTATAGGGAAGCTGAGGCTGGAATCTATGGGGTATATGAGGCAGGCACTTATAGGGAAGCTGAGGCTGGAATCTATGGGGTATATGAGGCAGGCACTTATAGGGAAGCTGAGGCTGGAATCTATGGGGTATATGAGGCAGGCACTTATAGGGAAGCTGAGGCTGGAATCTATGGGGTATATGAGGCAGGCACTTATAGGGAAGCTGAGGCTGGAATCTATGGGGTATATGAGGCAGGCACTTATAGGGAAGCTGAGGCTGGAATCTATGGGGTATATGAGGCAGGCACTTATAGGGAAGCTGAGGCTGGAATCTATGGGGTATATGAGGCAGGCACTTATAGGGAAGCTGAGGCTGGAATCTATGGGGTATATGAGGCAGGCACTTATAGGGAAGCTGAGGCTGGAATCTATGGGGTATATGAGGCAGGCACTTATAGGGAAGCTGAGGCTGGAATCTATGGGGTATATGAGGCAGGCACTTATAGGGAAGCTGAGGCTGGAATCTATGGGGTATATGAGGCAGGCACTTATAGGGAAGCTGAGGCTGGAATCTATGGGGTATATGAGGCAGGCACTTATAGGGCACATGAAGATGTTATGGGGTTGTTATGGCAGGCCCTCCTTTATTCTTATTTCAGCCTGTCTTCATCTGGCCATATATGTAAGGTCAGCTCGTGCAGCGTGACAGTCGTTGTCCCCCGTCCCCGTGTTTGCCTTCGGGGTAAAGAAGGATTAGGCATGGTGAATTTTAACATACTGATTCTTTGTTACCCTCATGGAGATTAAGTCGCTGCCTGAGAAGTGTGGAGGGCACAGTGTGGTCTGGAGGGGACATAGGGTCCGGCAGCTGCTTATCTCACGTTCCCAGTGCAGAAATCATGCATATTCAGCTGACGGCATCTATTGTGTATGGGCGGCTTTAGATTAAGTGATCAGTTTAGTTTTTCTTAATCCTCAACAATTAAAAAATCAAAACAGATGTCGTCCCCCAGAAAGACAAAACAGAGGCTCTGTCCTGCGTCGCTCGGCTGCACCTGATCGGAGCGAAGTATGAGACCACCGCATACTGTATGTAACAGAGCGAGGCGCGGCCAGACACTGGGGTACTCCCCAATCTGTGAGATCTGTGGATGACGCACAGCTATGGGGGATCTGTGGATGATGCACTGTTATGGGGGATCTGTGGAAGACGCACTGTTATGGGGGATCTATGGATGACGCACTATTATGGGGATCTGTGGATGACGCACTGTTATGGGGATCTGTGGATGACGCACTGTTATGGGGATCTGTGGATGACGCACTGTTATGGGGATCTGTGGATGACGCACTGTTATGGGGATCTGTGGATGACGCACTGTTATTGGGGATCTGTGGATGACGCACAGCTATGGGGGATCTGTGGATGATGCACTGTTATGGGGGATCTGTGGAAGACGCACTGTTATGGGGGATCTATGGATGACGCACTATTATGGGGATCTGTGGATGACGCACTGTTATGGGGATCTGTGGATGACGCACTGTTATGGGGATCTGTGGATGACGCACTGTTATGGGGATCTGTGGATGACGCACTGTTATGGGGATCTGTGGATGACGCACTGTTATGGGGATCTGTGGATGACGCACTGTTATGGGGATCTGTGGATGACGCACTGTTATGGGGATCTGTGGATGACGCACTGTTATGGGGATCTGTGGATGACGCACTGTTATTGGGGATCTGTGGATGACGCACTGTTATGGGGGATCTGTGGAAGACGCACTGTTATGGGGGATCTGTGGATGACGCACTGTTATGGGGGATCTGTGGAAGACGCACTGTTATGGGGGATCTGTGGATGATGCACTGTTATGGGGGATCTATGGATGACGCACTGTTATGGGGGATCTATGGATGACGCACTGTTATGGGGATCTGTGGATGATGCACTGTTATGGGGATCTGTGGATGACGCACTGTTATGGGGATCTGTGGATGGCGCACTGTTATGGGGATCTATGGATGATGCACTGTTATGGGGATCTGTGGATGAGACACTGTTATGGGGGATCTGTGGATGAGACACTGTTATGGGGATCTGTGGATGAGACACTGTTATGGGGATCTGTGGATGAGACACTGTTATGGGGATCTGTGGATGAGACACTGTTATGGGGATCTGTGGATGAGACACTGTTATGGGGATCTGTGGATGAGACACTGTTATGGGGATCTGTGGATGAGACACTGTTATGGGGGATCTGTGGATGAGACACTGTTATTGGGGATCTGTGGATGAGACACTGTTATGGGGGATCTGTGGATGAGACACTTATTGGGGATCTGTGGATGAGACACTGTTATGGGGGA
Source organism: Ranitomeya imitator (assembly GCF_032444005.1). NCBI lineage: Eukaryota > Metazoa > Chordata > Amphibia > Anura > Dendrobatidae > Ranitomeya > Ranitomeya imitator. Next base: position 16,734,910 of record NC_091288.1, read on the forward strand.
TCTGTGGATGAGACTGTTATGGGGAATCTGTGGATGAGGCACTGTTATGGGGGATCTGTAGATGCACTGTTATGGGGGATCTGTGTATGACGCACTGTTATTGGGGATCTGTAGATGGGACACTGTTGGGGGATCTGTGGATAGTGCGCTGTTATGGGGGATCTGTAGATGATGATGCACTGTTATGGGGGATCTGTGGATGAGGCACTGTTATGGGTGAACTATGGATGACGCACTGTTATGAGTGATCTGTAGATGAGACACTGTTGGGGGGATCTGTGGATAGTGTGCTGTTATGGGGGATCTGTAGATGAGACACTGTTGGGGGATCTGTGGATGAGACACTTTTGGGGGATCTGTGGATAGTGCGCTGGTATGGGGATCTGTAGATGAGACACTGTTGGGGGGGGATCTGTGGATTGTGCACTGTTATGGGGATCTGTAGATGAGACACTGTTGGGGGATCTGTGGATAGTGCACTGTTATGGGGGATCTGTAGATGAGACACTGTTGGGGGATCTGTGGATAGTGCGCTGTTATGGGGGATCTGTAGATGAGACACTGTTGGGGGATCTGTGGATAGTGCGCTGTTATGGGGATCTATAGATGAGACACTGTTGGGGGGATCTGTGGATAGTGCGCTGTTATAAGTATCTGTAGATGAGACACTGTTGGGGGGATCTGTGGATAGTGCGCTGTTATGGGGATCTGTAGATGAGACACTGTTGGGGGGGATCTGTAGATGATGATGCACTGTTATTGGGGATCTGTAGATGGGACACTGTTGGGGGGATCTGTGGATAGTGCGCTGTTATGGGGGATCTGTAGATGAGACACTGTTGGGGGATCTGTGGATAGTGCGTTGTTATGGGGGATCTGTAGTTGAGACACTGTTGGGGGGATCTGTGGATAGTGCGCTGTTATGGGGGATCTGTAGATGAGACACTGTTGGGGGGATCTGTGGATAGTGTGCTGTTATGGGGGATCTGTAGATGAGACACTGTTGGGGGGATCTATGGATAGTGCGCTGTTATGGGGGATCTGTAGATGAGACACTGTTGGGAGATCTGTGGATAGTGCGCTGTTATGGGGGATCTGTAGATGAGACACTGTTGGGGGATCTGTGGATAGTGCGCTGTTATGGGGGATCTGTAGATGAGACACTGTTGGGGGATCTATGGATAGTGCGCTGTTATGGGGGATCAGTAGATGAGACACTGTTGGGGGGATCTGTGGATAGTGTGCTGTTATGGGGGATCTGTAGATGAGACACTTGGGGGATCTGTGGATAGTGCGCTGTTATGGGGGATCTGTAGATGAGACAGTATTAGTGGGATCTGTGCATGACACTCTAGTATGGGGGATCTGTGGATAGTGCGCTGTTATGGGGGATCTGTAGATGGGACACTGTTGGGGGGATCTGTGGATAGTGCGCTGTTATGGGGGATCTGTAGATGAGACACTGTGGGGGGATCTGTGGATAGTGCGCTGTTATGGGGGATCTGTAGATGAGACACTGTGGGGGGATCTGTGGATAGTGTGCTGTTATGGGGGATCTGTAGATGAGACACTGTGGGGGGATCTGTGGATAGTGCGCTGTTATGGGGGATCTGTAGATGAGACACTGTGGGGGGATCTGTGGATAGTGCGCTGTTATGGGGGATCTGTAGATGAGACACTGTTGGGGGGATCTGTGGATAGTGCGCTGTTATGGGGGATCTGTAGATGGGACACTGTTGGGGGGATCTGTGGATAGTGCGCTGTTATGGGGGATCTGTAGATGAGACACTGTGGGGGGATCTGTGGATAGTGCGCTGTTATGGGGGATCTGTAGATGAGACACTGTGGGGGGATCTGTGGATAGTGTGCTGTTATGGGGGATCTGTAGATGAGACACTGTGGGGGGATCTGTGGATAGTGTGCTGTTATGGGGGATCTGTAGATGAGACACTGTGGGGGGATCTGTGGATAGTGCGCTGTTATGGGGGATCTGTAGATGAGACACTGTTGGGGGATCTGTGGATAGTGCGCTGTTATGGGGGGTCTGTAGATGAGACACTGTTGGGGGGATCTGTGGATAGTGTGCTGTTATGGGGGATCTGTAGATGAGACACTTGGGGGATCTGTGGATAGTGCGCTGTTATGGGGGATCTGTAGATGAGACACTGTGGGGGGATCTGTGGATAGTGCGCTGTTATGGGGGATCTGTAGATGAGACACTGTTGGGGGGATCTGTGGATAGTTCGCTGTTATGGGGGATCTGTAGATGAGACACTGTGGGGGGATCTGTGGATAGTGTGCTGTTATGGGGGATCTGTAGATGAGACAGTATTAGTGGGATCTGTGCATGACACTCTAGTATGGGGGATCTGTGGGTGATAATTTATAGAGCTGTTGTAATATGGTCGCCTCGGCCACAACGTGACTGTGGCGGGATGATTCTGGCAGATGTCAGATGGCGGCGCCTTGGTTATTTCTTGGTTAGTGAGTAATGGATGGCAGCCCGCTGTCTGTGGCTGGGGGTCCTCCTGGGGGGATTGCTAATAGTTCTCTGCTACAAGTCTGAGATGCATTAGTCAGATGGAGCGAGGTCCTATGTATTCGGGGGGTGACAGGATAACAAGAGGGGCAGGTGCAGCTGAGACTGAACCACAAGAAGCTTTCAGCTACTATCATTTCATTAGCAGCTACATTAACCCCTCCATCCCCAGTGGCATCATTTCCTTCCCTTATATGAGTGCAGCACAGAATCCTCGCTGACGTACAGGGTCTATGGGGCTTCTGTACATTGTGGCAGGTGTAGAACATGGCGGCATTGAACATTTGGTGGTGCGGCACACAATGGATGCAGTATTATGGCCATGATGAGCCCTGTGCGCAGCGAAGACGGGTATAAATGGTTAATTACAAGGCATTGCAGTATATCATTAGACAGATAATGGTGGGCTGCAGACCTAGGACCACCGGGCATCACAACTCCCTGTAATGCAGGTCTATTTACAAGAGGGCACTGATGATACAAGAGGATCAGCACAGTTGGGATTTCCTGTTTTCCCCTCATGCAGTGGTCTTCAATTTGTGTTTTTTGCAAAACTATAACTCCCATCATGCACCGATGAACTACTGGTGCTGCCGCCATCACACTCTCTTCGACCTGCCCCCGACTCCATGCATTTGTTATGTTATACAGTAGAAACCCTGACTGCTGGATAAGACGCATATGTGTGATAATGGAGCCACATAAGCCTGCACATGAGCTGTGTACACAAAACGGGAGGAGGTTATGCTTCATTTTTTTGCTTGAAGATAGGGAACAATTAGAAAGTAGGGGCAAATGTGGACATAGACTGGAATTATTGATAAATAAAAAAGATTGTCAGGATAAGAGCAGGCCTTGTGTTTCCATTTCTTAATATTTTTCCGATCTTCTCTTGTCCTCAGTAGGACATACTCAATTACATCCAGAGGCTGGTGACCACACAGACTTAAAGCTGAGAGTTTGATCCCATTGCTTCCAGCCTAGAAGATCTTCTGTAGATCCTGTAGAGTGAACACTAATACATTTAAAGGGGGTTTACCCATCCCCTTTAAAAAGGACCGGTCACTTGCTATAAGTATGTAGTATATATATGATCAGGTGTGATTGCCACTCTTCTCCTGAATCTAGCGATGCTTTTCTTTTGTTCCTGCGCCTCTCCGTTCCTGAAATTTAGCATATTCCAGTTTTATTAGGCAACTGGGCGTGAACATTGACTCTATATATGGGCGTGTTCATGATTATCCTGCCCACTTGGCTAACAAAGCTAGATTTACATACAGGAAAGAAGGGGTCATAGCTCAGAACCAGAGTGGTGTAGGAAAAAAAGAAAAACGACGCCGGATTCAGGAGAACAGCGACATTTATACCAGGTTAAAAAAAATGTACATATCTATGACAGGGGACAGATCCTCTAACCTTTGTAACCCTTGTTCTTGAGATAGGTGCAGGTCCTAGAGGTCATATACCAATTTTTGATATGATTATAACTTTTTTGATTTACATTTACATTTTTTTTTACATTATAAGTAAAAGTTAATTAGAGGATGATTTATCATATTATTATTATTATTATTATTATTATTACTATCAATAATAATAATAATTCAAGATTAAACTTTATTTATATGACAATTTAAATACAAAATAAAATACTAATATCAATTATTATTAATTAATAACAACAATCCACTTTCTAATATACTTTGTTTTAATGCTACAACGTATTCTAGGTCTCTGCTTGCTGTCAGTGAATTCTTGTTAGGCCTCATTTCCACTTGCGAGAAAAACAGACGAGTGCAGTCCGATAAAAAAATCGGATTGCACTCGGACCAATGTTATTCAATAGGTGACATTCCATTTGCAATTTTTTTTTTCTCAACCGAAATCGGACTGAGAAAAAAATCGCAGCATGCTGCGAGTCTCGGACGAGTCTCGCCAATGCAAGTCAATGGGTGCGAGAAAAAAAACGCATGAAATACGGACCATCCGTTTTTTACGGATACCTTACCATTCTGTGGCATAGAACACTGTAAATGGTCCTGTAAATGACTGTATAAAAATAGTTGCAGAGAAAAAAAAACCGGATTGCATATGGATGTCATACGGATGCCAAATGGATGGTGCGATTAAAAAAATCGCATTGAACTCGCATGACAAACGCATACTTTTCATCCCTTTTTTTCGGTCCAGATTACGGACCGTTTTTTCCTTCTCAAGTGGAAAAGAGGCCTAAGCCGAGCACTCGCACAGACCTAATACTTTTAATAGCCGAGGGTTTCCATGACTGTATCCAGTGTAGACAATCCAAACAGTTTGTTCTTCAGGTTGATACAATTTTTTTGGGGAGCAATGATACATTGTAGCAAAGATCCAACCTCATCTACAGAAGATATTGGGGGCTGGGAGTCACTAATGCTCATTTATTTAATATTTTCTTTTAGCCGGTAGCCAAAAAAAGCCAAAATTGGCCATAATGGTTGAGCTCGTTGTGGTGCGCACATACATACAGCTGTGGATGTGAACTTGAGCTGCAAGGGTTAATGAGCTGTCACTCACAATGATGAGCCCAGTGGTCCTCCTTGTGATTAATACTGAGATAAAGTGGCACCAGCCCTAGCTCAGCGGGCACATCTGCCATCCTGGGGTCCCCATAGCTGATCAGAGGGCGATAATAACCATAGCAGATGACACTAATCTAATTTCTCATTCTCACTTGCAGATCATGCGCGTCCCCTCCCCCCATGACCTTGGTGTTGTCCCCTGCGGTTTGGTGACATCATCTGCGACTCTGACTCAGGTAATTCCATATCTCAGATCAAGGTAAAAAAAAAAAAATCATTAAAATCAGGATGAGTTGTCAGAGGGATGACCGGGGAGAACATCAGAGGCCCCAGCAGTTGTGTCCGTGGTCAACCACACAATGAGCCCCCATAGAAGGTATTCTCCAAGGAGGGGGCGGTGGGCGAGGTCGCCCCCCAAGGCCGGCTGTTCTCCAGATGAAGGAGTAGTCAGAGGCTTCGTCTTTGCTGCTATTGATTGTTCGGACTCATCTAAAAAATGTTCTTATTAGTCGTGACCACCCGGGTACAGGCGGAGGACCCCCATGTCATTTTTCATTATGGACACTAATGATAATTGGACCTTGTCATGGACGGGGACAGACATCTCTATCCCACAGTGCAGATGTCCGCCTGAAGCTGGACACAATCCTTGGTCTGAAGGGCAAGAATAACCCCTCACCCCCCCCCCCCCCCCAAAAAAAAAAAAAAAAAAGAAAAAATCAGTTTTAAGTAAAAGAAACTTTTGCTGTTTATAAGATCTCTGTTTGCTGCAGACCAGGGTTTGCTACAATTGTATCTGCTCTGGACAATCAACAACTCCAGATTGTTTGATTTTACTCTAACTGATACATTGTAACAAACTCTTCTTAGGGCAGGACCAATATTGGTTCCCCTGGGGTCAGGTTTATTTATTTCCAAAACAGCTACATTTTGCTTCATTTGTAGAAAAATTGCAGCAAAAGACGCGAATAAACCCGAATGCGTAAAACTGTCTACCAGTTTATTACAATGTATCAGTCTAGACTCCAGGATTGGATACGCTAGAAACAAGTGTGACGTATCCTCAGCTGTGAGAATTCTTAGGGTATGTGCACATGATGCGGAATTTGCTGCGGATCCGCAGCCAGCAGTTCCCCATGTGTTTACAGTACAATGTAAACGTATGGGAAATAAAAAACGCTGTGCACATGCTGCGGGAAAAAACACGTGGAAACGCCGCGGTTTACACTCCATAGCATGTCACTTCTTTGTGCGGATTCCGCTGCGGGTTTACAACTGCCCTTATGGAAAACCGCAGTTGTAAATCCGCAGTGGAAACCGCGATAAATCTGCGGTAAATCCGCAATAAATCCGCAGCGGTTTTCCACTTCGGATTTATCAAATCTGCGGGAATCCGCTGCGAAAAAATCCGCAGTGGACCCAGACATCGTGGGCACATAGCCTTAGTTCTCTGCAGGTTTTCAGCCTCCGGGTGTAAACAGGAATATTCACATCCACTGACAGCAAGCAGAGATCTGGAAACGGGGAAGTAAGTTACAAAGTGTACTGGAAAGTTCCACATCATTCCATTGTACATCGATCAATCTGTATTTGTATAAAACTGGGAAAACCTGCTTTCTAAATGCTTCTATTCATAAATCTAGAACTCCTGAAGTACAGGACACTGAGATCTCTTCCTGTCCAGCTGGGAGTAGTAGTGACTCTGCACTGGCACTCAGAGATGATACTTAAAGGGGTTTTCCTAAAATTGATAATGCCATTGAAACTCAACTCCATCGGGACCCTAATTCTAGTGTGGCCCCCAGTGATCAGACACTTATTGACGATCCTGCCGGCAAATGATGAATTGTAGGAAAACTTCAATAGTCCAGGATCACATCACATATTTGATGTGTATTTTGTGCACTTAACATCTGCAGTGTTTTACAGCAACAAGAAGAAGAAATTTTACTTAATCTCTTCCCTGTGTTACATTTTTTTTGAGTAGAACCCGCATAACATTTTTTTTTTAAAAATCCGCAGCATGTCCATTCTTTGTGCAGAATCAGCTCCAAAGCCGACGTTAGGGTATGGGGCACAAGACGTCTTGATTAGGCTCCTCGAAAATGTGCTAAAACATTTTGAAAAAAAGAATAAATGTACAGCAATGTAAAAACAACCTGTTGTGCATATTTTCATTGTAAGACGCGGACTCTTATTAAGAATGCTATAAAAAATGCTGGTGTCAAAAACATTGCAAAAGACGTCAGGAAAAACATCACTTGATGTGTCTTTCTATAGCAAAAATTATTATGCGGGAACGTCGGCATCTAAAAGACGTCATGTACACATACGCTTAGGCTATGCTCACACGCTGCATTTTTGCTGCTTTTTTTTCTGCAGGCAAAGCCTACTCTGTTTGCAGTAAAGAAGCAAGTTTTGTTGTGATATTATTGCTGCATTTTTGCTGTCTCTTGTCCATGTTGATAAAGTTTAGTGCACCCCCCCTTCAAAAAAAGCCTGATTTAACTTCCTTAGGTTTTTGCTGCAGAAACGCAGCAAAACCGATACCTGCGTTTTTTTCACTTGCCCATTGTTTTCTATGGGCGCAAATATGCTGAAAGAAGTGACATGCTGCAGTTTGTAAAAAAAGCAGCACTTTTCCAAATCATTCGGGAACGTGACCAATGTGCGTGCATGAGATTTCTGAAAGCTCATAGACTTTGCTGGTACTGTGAAACGCAGCTTAAAATTTGCATAAAAAAGCAGCAAAAACCCATAGCCTCAGGCCTCGTTTCAACAATGAGCTTTTGGTGAGTTTTTTTTTTACGCTGCTTATTTTTGAAAAAATGCAAATAACCTATTTTGCTTAGTGGGTGCAAAAAAGGTGCAGAAAATCTGCAACATCAAAAACTCACAAAAAGCTCATCGTGGGGACGTAGCCTTAGGCTGCGCTCACTCGTTGCATCGGCGGTGCGCATTTTTCCTGTGATTGGGGCATAAACGTAAATCTCGGCTGCAGCGGGTGAAAATTGCTGATCATTTTCTGGGACAGCATTAGGCTATGTGCACACGTTGCAGATTTGACTGTGGAATTTTCTGTGCAGATTCTGCATTTCTTGGCAGAAAACGCAGGTCAGAATCTGCACCTTTTTTTTGGTGTGTGCACACATTGCAGATTTTTGTGCGGATTTCTTCCCTTTTTTACGCCTGCAGATTTCTATTATGGAGTGGATGCAGAAACGCAGCAGATCTGCAAAAAGAATTGACATGCTCCTTTTTTGAATCTGCTGCGTTTTCTGTGCAGATTTTTCTGCACCATCAGCATAGCATTTTTTTTTGCCATTGATTTACATTGTACTGTAAATCACTTGCGGATCTGCAGCGTTTCTGCGTGGAAAAAAAAGCTGCAGATCTGCAGGAAAGCTGCAACGTGTGCACATACCCTTATATGTAAATGAAACATTGCAGCAGCCTTCCCTACGTAAAGCCGCTAAAAGTCATGAAACCGCGGCTATGCTGCATCTGTGGATTTTCGCACACAATGCGAGCCCCAGCGAGTCTTTGTGACTATGGGGAAAGACGCAGCAGCAGCGCAGGAGGGGTCTGCTCGCAGGCCTGGCCTCTATAGGAGGAGCTGTCTGGGAGCAGCTGAGTTCAGTTAAAGCCTTGGTCAATGCAGGATCACAGGGAGATGTGAGTGCGTCTTGGAGGATCTTCCATTGAAGGCTATGCTGCTCCTGCACACAGAGGTGGGGTGCAGGTCCGGCTTCTGCTGCTTATGCCCCCAATTAACCCCTCTAATTGAGAACAAAGGGCACCGGTGGAGCTGGGACTCCGATTTGCCCGCACCGTCCCTTTGTATTGGAATATCAGGAGTTGAATACTAACCTAGCCTAACCCTACGGGCACCGGCACATGGACTGTGGCCACTAACCAGATCTTACCCACCCGTATCCTACATCCCATCAAGTGCTGGTGATAATTTGGAAGCAATTTTTTATATTGACCCTTGAAATATTGACGCTTCTTTTTGGATTTCGTGAAACCTGGATTATAGCAAATCTGCAGAACTCGTAAGAAAATGGATGAGTATTTCATGGAGGTAAGTGCGGGACACAACGTAAGTTCTCCAGGCGATGGGACGTCTGCGGTTTCCATAAAGTAGTCAATTGTCTCCATTCACACTGCTTTTGTGGATTTAATGATCCGGGATTTTGGAGTTAATTCCTAAAACGCTCCAATTTTGGGCATTTGTGTCCACGCGCTGGAAAAATTAAAAAATTTGCAATCAGCAGAAATCGGAGGTGGTGGTAAATTTGCTTGGTGGTAGTTACGTGAGGTGGGTGGGTGTCCTGGGAGCGAGGTGATGGGGTACCACCACACCCATCATCCTTACAGGGCACTGTAGAGGTCACGTCCACTAGTTCGTGAGCTGCATTGCAGGACTCCGTTATCTACATCACCTCTCGTCACCACTGAGGGTTACGGAATAAGTCATATTGAGAAAGTGTGAGCGTGACCAGCGCATCCTGACTGCCCAACACTGCGCTTACATCACTACCTGGAGGTGTGCAATACTGACGGGGAAGATGCCCACGGAGGATGTAAAGGGGAACTCTGAGAAATGGGCAATGTCAGACAGTAATTTTTGTGGGCTACTTTAACACTGTTAAATGACTTGTAATAGTGTGATGTCACCAGGGGGCCAATGAGTCAGCCAAGTGAGGAGACCACATGGCCACTTTTATGGTATTTGACTCACGTCATAAATTCAGTGACTTAGGATGTGTCATATGATGCAAAAGTGGTGGCAAATCAATGGGTCGTGATGGCACAACTGGTCATGTGATTTTGGCCCTAAATCTTGACCCTTGTGTCACTTAATTCTTTTCTATCTTTGGAAAGTTTCCTTACATTAAATCAACATTTCTACCTTTTTTTGTAGATCTCCATAAAATGTGTTTTGCACTATTTGTGTAACTTTAAACCTTGAGATGAGCAAAAAGTTTCACAGCCGCCACATCTGAAGACCGGAGTCCTGCAAACCTCCTCCTACCTGCTGGCATCTCCGGAGCCTCTTCTGATTAGTTGGCATAATGTCGTCATTGAGGCACGCATGATGGTGCACCAGGCCTACTAATCGGGAGAGGTGCCAGGGATGCCGGCAGCTAGGAGGAGGTTGGCAGGGCTTTGGGCTGGCGCCCATAGACCCCCAACATGGCCACTGTCCTGAAAATCCTCTTAACTCTTCTCTGTCTTTCATTCATTCAACGTCCTATGGGATGAAAATCATTTCACCCAACTGGAGAGCGAGGAGCCATGAAGTGGGGTTCTAGATCTTCAAGACGTGTCTGATCACTAGTGGCCCAATATTCGATAAGACCACCAGACTGTGTCATAGCACCAACCTCCGCCTTCTGTAAGAAATGAGATCAAAGTGTTCAAATTCACCATTTTCCACCATGGTGATGACTTTAGCCTACTAATGAGACATCTCGCGTGATCCGGTGACATCGCCTCCATCTTGGCGATGTCACTGCTCCCATTTCTGGGTTTTTTTTGGCTCACAGGTGAAACTTTATCATTGTGTAATCCTGCATTTGTCACATTGAAGACCAGATGATCTACATGGGTTAAAACATTGACATCGGGAAGGGGCAGTCCCTTCGAGGAAAGGACTATATTAGGTGGCACCATGGCCTACAAGGCATGAAGGTGAAACCGCCTTGGCACAAAGGATGAGCCTCCTCTTCTGCAGTGCAGTGATGGGGCTTCATCTCCAGTCCTCTCCGCCTGTGTTCGCCTGTCAGTAGAGAAGGCTTTGTTCTCTCGTCATGCCTGGTTGTCCTTCATTGTTCCCCCTTCTGTTGGTCTTTATTCCCTTTTTCTTTTTTTTTACCTGGATGTTCAGTCCTGAACGTGGCCACTTTGGTCATTTTGCAGAGCTGCTGTCTGACTGTGCAGAGAATTAATTAAATCTGGCTCCTCGCATGTCTCCGCCATTCATCTCTGGTCTAGATGAGCGATAACCGCTGTCATATTGTTCCCCGGCTAAAAGTTTAAGTATTTGATTCATTTATTTCTTTAAACCTTGAAAAATAAACAAAGAACCCCGATATGGCCGGTGGAAATAATTACATCGCTTTCTATGGTCCGGAGAAATGTCGCGCTGACTAATGGGTTTTATGTGTTGGGTTTTCATTTAGATGATGGGTGAACCTGTAATTGTGTGTGAGATGATAATGAAAATGATGTAATGTGTGAGCCTGTAGGCAGCAGGCACTTTGTGTGCCGCCATATGGTGCCACTATACAACACCACATGGAGATGTTCTCACTTAGATGCTATAAAACATGACTTTTTTTTTTTTTAACGTTTGATTCTGTATGAAATTAGGGACATGTGGAGATACAGTATGGTCCGATATAATTTTTTTTTATGGCTGCCATATTGAAGACATTAATATTGATGACCTATCTTTCTGCTTTTATAGTGTCTGATTTCTGGAAACACTTCCAACCACTTGATTTGAATTGAGAGAGAACTTGCACTACCGTTCATGGCCACTAAGCCATGTATGGTGCTGTGAGCCATGACCCCCTTCAATCAACTGATTGGGTTAATGGTAGTTTCCAATATCCTAACCAATCTCCAATTCACATCAATAGGAAAGTTGCACAAACTCTTTGGGGATAACAAAATTTTTTTTTAGGCAGCCTGACCCTTGGGAGTTGTCCAGCTTTTATTTTTATCACATCCTCAAAAGTTATGACATCATCTGTAAGCATTTTAGTTCCTGGAGTGTATTCCTCCTAACTACCACTAGGGGTCATTGTTTTGAAGTCTATTATCATACGGCAGAACGTGGGCCAGCTCGTATATTGCCTGGGGGAGTGCAGTATCCCACAGGAATTGGGGGTCACTGACTGCAGTGTCAAAGCCTCTCCTGCTGTACAAATAGTGTCGTCAATGTATCGTTCATCTGCGGCTTCGGAATATCGAAAATTCTTATGGTGAGATGATTGTATAATTTAAAATACCTTTATCCCAAGGCCCTGGAGATATTGGGAGTAATGATTTCATGCAGGGTTTGATTAGAAGGACCATTCAGGATTTTTTTCGAAGCTTTAAGTCCCCCAAAAAGTCCCATTGTCCCAGCAAGATCTGTCAGTTTTGGTTATTTGATGGAGCACATTAGCTTTAGACTGTTGCCTGATCCCGGGTCTGGCACCAGGGATGTGACTATAAGGGAGCGTAGAGGTTGAATTTGCACCTGGTCACTGATGCCCATTGGGCACCCTGGCCCCTCAGCCCCTATTGCTCTAGATGACCTCCTATTTGGATTAGCGGGATGTTATCAAGTTTGATATCAGGATCCAGAAGCTTTGCATTGGGGGGTCGCACTGGCACTTGTAAGTTTGCCAATTAACCTGGCGGTGAGAAGTCGGTCGAATTACTCCAGGCGCTCACAGGGTTAATAGAGTGTCGCTTCATAAGAAGTTTATAGTCCCCGATTTAGCAAGTAATAATGACACAGATCTGGTCAGAAGAGAAGCGAATTCCATCCCCCGGGGCAATGAAGGGATTACAGTGAGCCGTGTGGATTGCATGTATTATTACGGCGGCCATTCCTTCTGCTGTTTCAGTCCCGGCTGATATTTCTGGTAGTCATTAGGTAATGCCGGTCGTGGATTACACCAACCTGGTCTGGAGCAAATATGCTGCCACGTTCCTGGGGCGACCAGAGTCACAGGGGGAGCAAAAAACCTGCCGGTCGTCACTCGTCTCCTCCAGAGCCTCCAATTATCTCTCGTGGGAAACATAGGGTTAAATTCACACAGGTACGGACTGGGGCTGAAATTCAGTCCTGGCATTTGAAATCACACAGGTCCATGGTGTCCCCGTCCCCAAGCACCAGACGGGATATATTACTAATATTACCCTGGATGGAGGAAAGAAAGATTTACTACAAGACCAATATACCATTGATACCCGCGGCTGCTGGGGTGAGTGACGGAGTCAGCGACTTTGTGCTCCATCACAACTCTTAAGAGTATGGGGGTCTTGAGAACACTGATTCTGCAAACAATGTAGCAGACGAGGCAGCCCATGACCAGACCGGCCCTTCTGGCATTTGCCAGATGGCCAGTCCGGCCCTGAATTCACACTAACATAAGAAGCGGCGTACAGGAGAAGTGAAGCGGATTTTAGCATATTTGTTTCCACGTGTTGGTAAAGATTTCCACACAGTAATTCTCCAGTGGTGCGGATTTTTATGCCAATTGTGGCTTTTCTAAGAATTTTTCCTATTTGCATTTGCTTTGGCGGTGGAGTTGACATTGCGATAAAATCTAAGATATTACGGATTGTGCTAGAGAGATGCAAAATTAAAAATCCGGAATTCAAAATAATTGATGTTTTGCATAATGATTGCATAATTGGCACAATCTGGTGCGATTTTGACCACTACACATGGGCGCTGCCATAGACCGGCGTGTGCCACTGCCACATCATAGGCCGAAGTAACGCAGGTGATGGGGGCACGCTAGGTGACGGGTAAGGTGCAAAAAAATTACAGCTGGTTCCAACTTTTTGTGACTTCCTTATCACAGTTTCAGTTCTCTGTGGATCACAATGAGACTCCAAACACCTTGCGGACTTACACTAAGGCCTCAATGAGGCTAAAATACTAATGCAGCCATAATACAGACGCTAAGGATATATTATAGCGGGCACAGCATCAGAGACAAGTGATCTGTATAACATGGAGTCCAGTTCTGTTCTTATGTAATTGCATTAAAAAGCCCTCTGCCCCTGCGGCTGGGATGCCGCGCCGCCCTCTGCCCCTGGGATGCCGCGCCACCCTCCTCTGCCCCTGCGGCTGGGATGCCGTGCCACCCTCCTCTGCCCCTGCGGCTGGGATGCCGTGCCGACCTCTGCCCCTACGGCTGTGATGCCGCGCCGCCCTCCTCTGCCCCTATGCCTGTGGTGCCGCGCCACCCTCTGCCCCTGTGGCTGGAATATCCCTCTATGGAAGAAATGCTTTGGCTCTAGATATAAATAAATGCTGTGATAATGGACCCAGGCGTCTCGACCATTGTTGGACTTACAAAAGTAGGATGTGAGAAGCCCGGCAGTGCAGCGAGGGGCCGGTGACAGGAGATCTGCTTGTTACATAGTTACATTTCCTAGCACAAAGTGCAGAAGTGAATCTGCTCTACAGACAACTGGAGCGCCCTACTAGGGCAGCGGGGTACTCGGTACCGAGGTCAGTCTTAAAGGGAATGTCCCTGTGGCTGCGACCTGGTCCATGGCCCTGGGCGTCCAATTAAAGGAAAAGGTCTTTAAGGGGATTTGTAATGTTTATGTTCGTGACGCTATCTGTGGTGTTCGGTCAGTAGGGACCGACACTGCTTAAAGGGGTCCTCTGGGGTGATGTTGTTGCAGCAAGACGGTAACGCTTCCCAAAGGTGAAGCGGAGGTGGTAGTAGTAGTCCTCAGTCCAGGGTAGCTGTGGTCTGGCCGGCTTGGAGGCAATAAGAGATCCCTTTACCAGGTGAGGTCCGTCAGGCTTTCCTGCTAGGCATTTTGAGCCTGTTTATAGGATCTCTTAGATGACCCGGCTCTTAGGGTTACTGCTTCACCTCAGACTTGTTACAGGCATTTGACATATAGTGCTTTGCCCTCCGGTTCTGTCACGCATCCTGGAGAACAACACGACCTCGGGCTCCCGGTACCCAGCTTCTGCGCTCTGACTCTGAGGGTGTCCTTCCACTGTTCCCCCTCCTGAGCCCTTTCCTCCTCTATGCTTCTTTCCTTTAAGCTCCTCCACAATTCAACTCTCCTTCTGCTTCTCTTTACAGGGGTAGCAGCTCCCTCATGGCTGCTCGGCCCCTAGGTCTGCTCCAAACATCCGTCAGCTAGTGGAGACCAACTGTCTCCCTCCACTGTCTCTCTGACTCCCTGAGACTGACTGGCTCCTCCTCCAGACCAGGATACATAAAGTTTAAGGGAGCTCCCCTGAATCCAGGTCCTGAGCTCCCCCTCCTGGCCTAGGTTCAGATTTGGTGAATGTAAGTGCCTTACCTGATAGGATCCCCCTTGCCGCCAAGCGTGACATCACCTTCCCTAAAGGTAAGGCAACATCACTGCAGCAACCGGTTACCTGGGGGTGCTGCACAACCCCAATACTTAAAAAGCAACTACGCTCAAAGCCTAAAGATTCAGGGATGAATAACTAACCCAAATATCCCACATTCCCCTTGTATCAAATTTAGATGCCCCTTGGAAGCTGGGATATAAGGAGCTGTTTGGAGGGTTGTCTGTTAGGGGTCCTCACCCTGGAGGGCTGCCTGTTAGGGGCCCTCACCCTGGAGGGCTGCCTGTTAGGGGTCCTCACCCTGGAGGGCTGCCTGTTAGGGGTCCTCACCCTGGAGGGCTGTTTGAATTGTCCTTCTACTGCCTGTGAGACAAAAGGATTTTTATTTTATGACCTACATTGCAGATAACGTCTAAGAAAATATGTAGCTTGGGACAGGTCATCAATATCAGATCGGATGCAGCTCCTGAGAACGGCCATTAATGTGGTGTTTTGGCTTCCCAGACCACACGGGACTAGCGTGTAGATTGGAAGTGCCGGATAAGACCCCCCCCACTGATCTGATCTTGATTACCCATTCAAAGATAGGTCATCAATATCTGTGTCCTGGATAATGAACAATCCCTTTAAAACCTTCTCACGGAGTGATGTACCTGTGGGTGTATGGATCAGACTCTGCTTCACATCCACCTCTAGGGGCGCAGATTTTGGCGCTATGGTCAATCGCTGCTGTTCACCCCCTTAAGTGCCGTGGTCATTCTCCTACAGCGGGATTTAAGTGGCGCTGTCCCAATTTCAATGACAGCCGGGGATCTGCTGAAGGCTCCATCACTTCCATGGAGGTATGCCAGTGAAGCCTGGCCACAGGCAGAGATTCACAGGGAACCATTATTTTAGCTGTGTACTGAATTGTTGCGGTGTATAGAACAAGTGATTAGATAATTGCAGGTTCAAGTCTCTTAAGGTGATGACAAAATACAGTAAGAAGTAGAAAATCTGTTGCTGCACGGACTTCAAAAAACTCAATAAAAATGTTAAGAACCCAAAAATATCAACAAAAACTACAGTTCGCCACTTAAAAAGCAAACAAAACAACGAGCCCTCACACGGCTCCATCGAATGCAAAATAAGACATGGGTCTTGTAAAATGGCGACACAATCCGAGATTTCAGATCCGCAGCATGTCCTTTGCTCATGCAGGTTTTCCCCATAGACTTGCATTGTGGTACGTTTCCACGTTCAGGATCTTCTGCGGTTCTGGCGCTGCAGAATGTCCGCACCTATTATGCAAATTAGCGGACACGCAATTACTTTTTTTACACGTGGATTTTCTTCATTAATGCAACTCTATGGGGAAAATCTGCACACTTACTCGCAAGAGAAATTGACGTGCCGCGGGTGTGAAAGATGTGCAGCATGTCGGGTGATCCGCAGGTGCACATAGACACACAGAGGACATGAGATTTCCATAAATCCTATCCACTACGCTGTAACATCTGGCCGCCACGTTCTTGACATCTCATAAAGAACGTACCCTAAAAACGCCCCCTGCAGTCGATATTCCGCTTCATCAGTATATTGCGGTATATCCTCATGCCTCCGCCCGCAGCACTATTGGTTAATGATGTGACATTGTCTTCCCACCAGGCTTTACCTTTTCTCCATTGTACCAGACCTCCCTGGGAATATCCCCCACGTTTTCCCATCTCCGCTCCCCTCCCCCAGCTTCTCTCTTCCATTAGCGGATTCAAACTCATATTTTATTCATTCTGTGATTTGCAATGATGGAAGTCGCTGTGTTATGTCTGGTTCCTCCATCATGGCCTCTCCCCGCGTTCCACGTTATCCGGCCACGCACCTCTCCGTACAGACCACCAGCCGATCGCTGTTTACCCGAAAATCCGTTATTGTGGTTATTCGATAATTGCCCATTTCTCGTAGGCAAAATCTAAATCTGTCACCATTTTAGGTTGGACCACATTCCGATCTGGCCGGAGGATAATGGTGGTTGTAGTCTTGTATAATAAAGCTAGCTTTCTAACATATGTTGTAATATCTTCACTAGTTGGGCAGTGATACATTCCTGGCTGTGAGACCAGGCCTACAAGCTATTCAGGAGTCTTGGAAAGCTGGGTGATAACCGATTAAAGAATCCTTCTCTGATCCAGTTCTTAAATTGCCGTATATGTCTATTTGCACAGTGATGTATCCTGGTCTCCTATTGCTGTGCTTTTCTAGACAGATTACTCATTCAGGAGTCTTAGAAAGCTGAGTGACAAATCTGTAATGTGGATCCTATTCGGTATAGATTACACCCAGCTTTCCCAAACTCTGTCACTGATATTAAAGCTGGCCTAGTTTGGCACTTATGCATTGTCGTCTCATGTTGCTAAAATGGATTAGACATTCAGGATTCTGGGAATCTGTCTGACAATCCTGGTAAAAATTAGTACAGCAAATTATAGATTGTACCCAGCTTTACCCAATCCCATGTAGCAGGTCTGTCTAGTTGGAATTGATGCATCTTTCTCTCTCTCCATTTCTTTGCAATGTTAGTCATTCAGGGATGTTGGAAAGTTGGGTGATCACCCTTGCTAAAGCAGTAATATATATTAAGTTGTTGTTAGATTCCACCCAACTTTTTAAACTTTGCTTGGGATGGTCCACCAAGTTGATTATTCATTTACGTTAATCAGGAGGCTGGGAAAGTTTGGTGACAACCCTTGTTGAACCTGTACTACAGACCAAGTTGTCATTAGGTTTCACCCAGCTTTTTAAACTCTGCATGAGGTGGTCCGCCTGGATAGTTGCATTAATCAGGAGTCTAGAAAAGTTAGGTCACAGCTGCTCTAGAATATGTAATGTGAGTCATATCTGTTCATTATAGATCCAGCTTTTTCAGATCCCCGATGAATCTACTGAATAATATAGGATAGGAGATGGGATTGTAATGGCTTTTGCCATATAGGTGTCTGGAAAAGTTGAATGGACTCATTTGGAAAGATGAATGCTAATTGCTATAGGAGCTACTATTCAGCTTTCTCAGGCCCCGTCCCCCTCTTGGTTACTGATGTAGTATTTTGTCCTAATCTCCCATCCATCTGGGACCACAATCGCTTGCTTATTGAGCATCACCCAGCTTTCCTAAAAATATGGATCCAGACTGCTGCTCATGGGAATCTGGGATGCTCAGGCGCTTAACCCATGATGCTGGTAATAACCCTTCATGTGCTGAACTAAGTGTGCCAGGAATGCAGACATAGCAGGAGAGGCCATTGCTGAGTCAGTGGAAGGAAATGTTAGGGAGGGGGGCTATTACTAGGACATCAGTGGGGTCAGGACACAGGGGAGACACATGGACATGATCCATCAGTCCCTCCCTCAGTAAAGGAAGCTGTTCATGTTGAAAGGCAGAATTGTTGACATCCTGAATACTTTTATGTTGCAATGAGATCTGGTATTTCCAAACACTTCTATAAGTCACAGCCTGGAATGTATACATCCGGAGGCTGCCGTGCTGAACTTGCGGGTCGGCATTTCTGCGCAAAAAAAATCCCAAAAAACTTTGCTTATTTAAGGCTATGTGCACACGTTCAGGATTTCTCGCAGAAAATTCCTGAGAAAAACTGGACATTTTCTGCAAGAAATCCGCAAGAAAACCGCATGCGTTTTTGCCGTGATTTTGCAGCGGTTTTGACGCGTTTTTGCCGCGGTTTTTTCCGAACACTTCCCAATGCATTTTGTAGTGGGAAATTCGCCAAAAAACGCAAAATTAATGAACATGCTGCAGTTTTTACTGCGATGCGTTTTTTTCACTGAAAAAAACGCATCATGTGCACAAAACATGCAGAATTCATTCTAAATGATGGGATGCTTATTGTATGCGTTTTTTTTGCGGTTTTATAGCGTTTTTATCGGGAAAAAAGCGAAAAAATGCAACGTGTGCACATAGCCTTACACTTTTTTTTTTTTTTTCATTTTTCAAATTCATTTAAAGGTTCTCAAAAAAGTTCTGTTACGCCAATTGATTGCAAAGAAGATGGGGACCCCCTTTTTTGTGGTTTTGAAGAGAAACCACTTATACATTTTGTTTTGTACCCTACAGGTGGTGGTCTGCACCTGATAAGAGGGGCTAAAACAGGCAAACCTGACCCAAAAAGGCAGGTGAAGTGTGCACAATGGGGGCAGTGTTATTACTGCATGACCCCAGCGGTAGTGCCCATACATTGGTTAGTATAGTCGTGTGGCAGGTGGGTACTACCAGATTTATAGCAACCAAAACGCCACAGTGTGTCGCCATATGACATCTAGCACCCTCAGTAAAAAAGAGGTGGAGAGGGAGAACCAATGTGAATGGAAATTGAAACCTCTTACCTTAGAACTGTGGTGTGCTGTTCCTCTATAAGGCTAAGGCTGGGTTCACATTGCGTTCATTGACTACGTTAAACAGACTACGTTACACCGCGGCATAACGCAGTGTAACGTAGTCCGTTAACGCCGCCATTGAATGCAATGGCGAACGCATCGCTAGCGCACGCACACAATGGGCGTGCACTAGCGATGTGCCATCATTTGAGTGATGGACCCAAGACGCTGGCTGCAGCGTTTCCGGGTCCGTCACTGATAGCGCAGTTGGAGCTAGCAGATGCTCTATATGCGCTAGCGTGATGTAGCGCCGGCACTTGCGCTAGCAGCAGCCCGTTAGCGTATGTGCTGAACGGGCTGCTGCTAATGCAATGTGAACCTAGCCTAAGTTCACACTATGCGTTTTGCTGCGTTTTTTTTTTTTGTTGTTGCTAATTTTATGCTGCATTTTTACAGTAACAGCAAAGCCTATGAGATTTCAGAAATCTTATGCACACACATTGTTTTTTTTTTTTTTTGTTTTTTTTTTTTGTCATCCCTGTTTGTGCTGTGCATGGTTTCTTGGATATAGAGCATGTCACTTCTTTCTGTGCCGCAATAATTCCACGGTGCGCCGTATGGCCGTGAGGGCCGTATTTACGGTCGTGAAAAAAGATTGAGCCTACTCGATCTTTTTCACAGCTTACGGACACGGCCCCCATTGATAATTAATGGGGACGCAAAAACAATGGAAGCTTGTTTTTGCGGTGCACCGTGACTTTCGTTTTTACGGTGCACTGTGACTTCCGTTTTTGCGGAACGCCATTTTTTTTTTTCCAATACTATTTCCATAGTATTGGAAACCTGAAAAACGGCAATCTGCAAGTTTTTTTTGCAGTGCGTTAGTGCGTCAGACCATGAAAATTGCGGCGATACGGCCCGCAATAACAGGCCGCAAAAAACCTGGTATGTGTAAAAGAAGCCTTAGGTTTTTTTAGCTGTTCCCAGTCTAGACGATCCTCTTAGCTAAGCTGCCTGGTCTCCAGACTGATATATTGAACTGCGCTGATACATTGAAGCAAACTATTGGTACTGAAGAGTGATTTGTGCTCTCTTATCTAGACCAAATCCAATATTAGTAAAACATTAGTTGTGAGAAGTAGAAGGTCCAGGCAGATTTTTCATTCTCTTTGATGTAAACAATGATCCAATTCACTGACAACAAGCAGAGATCTGAAAATAATGACGAATTGATGCCCAAAATGTCAGAAATTTGCAGAACTGCCCATTATAGAGTGATTGCTCTTGTCACGCATCAGTGTGTCATATTGAGGCGTAGATTTGAATGATGTTGGTCATATGATAATATGGCGGCTGATGAACGCCGCTGCATCTATCGCTCTTGAATAAAGAATCTTTCTCCACCATGACTAAAACGATTCTCACAGTTCAGTCAAGGAAGAAATTATTTACAAAAGAGACCAAACCAAAGTCATCACCATGTCCATAAAATGATTCATTGTCTGCGTCACAAACACAATACAGCAATGTGATGCCCTCGCCGTGCGGGAAAATGTATCACCAGCTGAATGCCACCCATTGTCCGCACAGCACGGTCACCCGACCAGGAAGGGAAAGTTTCTAAGGGGAAAAACAAACAAACAAAAATTCCTTGTACAATTGTTTATATAGTGTTGTGTTAATAGGATGGCGGCCATATTGCTTAATTTAAAGGGGCACTGCTATTACTGTGTGGTTTAATGCAACATGGCGCTTCCTGTTATCAGCCATTTCTAACCAGGAAAAGAATGGATGTAGGATAAACGGGATAATAATGAGTATGAAAAAGGGGCGGGGGGAAAGTGCCCGCATGAGAGAGAAAATATATTTCTATCTATATCTCACTAGGCCTTGTTTCCCATAGCAACCAATCACAGCACAGCTTTCATATTTCAAGAGCACTGTAAGACATGAAAGCTGAGTGCTGATTGGTTGCTATGGGAAACGAGGTCTCTCTACAAGATACACTCCGACCCCGCAGCTTAGTTTGCTTTCCCGACTTCCCCAAATATGCGGCTCGTCTTGGGGGGGGTAGAAAGTCGCTGCCACACCTCAAGAGGTCCTGTACAGATCAGATGGATGTTCGATCCTGCTGAAATTGGTCAGGTCCAGACCAGCCACAGACTTTAGAGATCTACAAACATGGCAGACACAGGGGACTGCAGTTCTCCTCCTCTTGCCCTCCCATGGCTGTCATTGCCAATTTGTAATTATGTTGTGGGAGGTCAATTGGCATTAAAAGTGGCACCTCCACCATTTGCAACGCCTATGATCCTTAATCAGCTGTGATCAGAGCTGATCTGCTGGCAGCAGTTACTCTTGTGCTGGCTGTATAACACAGATGGTGCCACTGTAGCACCCCAGGAAGACGGTTGCTACAGTTGCATTGCCTTCCTCACGGGGAGGGTAATGCCATGCCTGGAAGTGAGGAGGATCCCTATAAACGGGTAACATGTAGATACAACACTGTTCTGACTCCAGGCCAGAAGGGGGAGTTCTGAACCCGGTTTCAGGGTAGCTTCCCTAGATATATTCTGGCTGGAGGAGGAGTTAGCTAGTCAGTCAAGAGGAGACCTGGTGCTGAGCAGACGGCCGGTTTTGCAGCTCCTGATAGAGCAATCTGTAGGAGACTGTGAGGGGAGAAGGCGCAAAGGAGGAGAGCGAGAAACTGGAGTTGTGCTGCGATTGGGCTCACTCCAGTATCAAGCGCAGAAACCAGAGGCCGGAATTCCGAGGTTGTGGGGGTAACCTTATGCCCCACAGCAGAAACCGGCGGACAAGAGATTCCAAGTCTCCTGGCCACCATTACCCCCGAAGGCACAGTAGCAGATAGAGTTCGGAGTCACCACGAGAAGGGATACCTGTAAAAAGGCTCGAGTTGCCTGCTATGCAGGTAGTGTCCACCTAAAAGGGACAGAGAAAAAGAGAGGACCTTGTTTGAAGTCTCAGACAGCAAGGAACTTAAAACACAGCGCAGTAAGGAAGGCTTCCAACCCCACCTGGCTAGGGGGATTCTGACTCGCTTCCAGGCTGCCCGGATTCCAAAGACTACCTGAACTTCTTCAGTAAAAGGTAAAGAGACTGCAACCTTGTGTCTTCCAATTCTTTCCTGCACTTCACCATCTATCATCCTTACCAACTGCACCAGGAGCCCTGGGGACCAAGCTCTATAACATCTCTGCTGCAATACCATCATCCCCAGAGGACCCCTTTTAAGAAGCGTCGGCCATCCCTGGCCGAGTGCCACAGGTGGCGTCACGAACACTACTACATTAGACTTTATTTCCCACTACATCTTTTCCCCCCTTTTATTGGACGCCTAGGGCCACGGGCCGAGTCTCTACTACTGTGACACACCCCTTTAAGAACCGGCCCGGTACAGAGTACCCCACGGTCCTAACGGGTGCTCCACCATTTATGCAATCCACACATCCGCCATACATGTACGGCAAATGTCGCGGGTTTATGCCTAGGCAGGGTGGACCCTCGGGGGGCCTCAATCACAGGATTTACTGGGGTTCACCGGTTGCTGTCTGTTATGGGCGCTTTACAGGGGTGGACTGATCATTGGTGGCCGCACAGAAGCCCAAGAGGTCAGAGGGCCACATCCTCCTCTGCAGCTGTTGGATTTGTGCATTATGAGGAGCTATCGGACTACAAGGGGGGGCCCATATATTCTTCTGCCAGTTTCCGCCAGTGAATAGCGCTTGTTATGAAAATATGATGGTATTATGGACAATGTGTGTGTTGTTTGTTTTTTTTGTACTTTTTTTAACGTGTCGAGATTGTGTCCCCTGATTACAGTATAGTCATTATATTGGGGGGCTGTAGACAGCCCACTTCTCTGATCTCGCAGGATATTGTGTACAGGCGCTGACTGCGGCTCTTACTGAATGCATGAAGCAGACAATTGAATTAACCTCGTCCCCCGAGAGCAGCTGCAGACGGTATTGTTCTATCTTCACTAACACCGCCATGTTCAATAAAGTCTGAAAGCTGAGGGGGTCGCATGGATCCTGTCATCCGTCTGCTAATTAAAGGTGGGATCCACGCTCGCCCAGTGGGCTTTGTTCAACGTTTCATTTTTCTTTATTTGAACGATTTATTCTTCATTAAAAAGAACTAAAGTTCTGCAACTTTCTATTGTACTTTGTTCCAATTCCTTGCAATGTTTAAAGTCTTTGCTTGCAGTCAGTGAAGGATATTATTATTTTTTTTTTTAATTACCTGAGGCGGAGCCATACAGACCTAATACTTGTTACAGCTGCAAATTTGATGCAATTTTATCCAGTCCAGTAAATACTTGGCGGTCGTTTTGCCTACAGCCTGTCCGCACAGAGCTAGATATGGAAGTATTGTGGTATGGCTATATAGGCGCTTGCCCCCAATAAAGTAACTTTAAAGAAAAAAATTTAAAAAAATTGAGATCCAATGTATCAGTTATGAGTCTACCATTCAGCATGTACAGTCGTACAGCATGGACACTTGCAGTTCTGCATAGGAGCTGCAAGCACGAAACGGTGGGAAATCCTTCTCTAATAGAAATATAAAGTGTCTTTTTGGGAGGTGGGGAAATAAAACAAATAGTTCCTCTTATGCTAAAGAGTGGTTAATAAAGAGATGAGCATGGTTTTACAGAAAATGGCAATTTGTCATCATCTCCTGATGGGACATCACCTATGAAAGTTATTACATACAGTACAGACCAAAAGTTTGGACACACCTTCTCATTTAAAGATTTTTCTGTATTTTCATTACTATGAAAATTGTAAATTCACACTGAAGGCATCAAAACTATGAATTAACACATGTGGAATTATATACTTAACAAAAAAGTGTGAAACAACTGAAATTTTGTCTTATATTCTAGATTCTTCAAAGTAGCCACCTTTTTGCTTTGACGGCTTTGCACACTCTTGGCATTCTCTTGATGAGCTTCAAGAGGTAGTCACCGGGAATGGTCTTCAAACAATCTTGAAGGAGTTCCCAGAGATGCTTAGCACTTGTTGGCCCTTTTGCCTTCACTCTGCGGTCCAGCTCACCCCAAACCATCTTGATTGGGTTCAGGTCTGGTGACTGTGGAGTCCAGGTCATCTGGCGCAGCACCCCATCACTCTCCTTCTTGGTCAAATAGCCCTTACACAGCCTGGAGGTGTGTTTGGGGTCATTGTCCTGTTGAAAAATAAATGATGGTCCAACTAAATGCAAACCGGATGGAATAGCATGCCGCTGCAAGATGCTGTGGTAGCCATGCTGGTTCAGTATGCCTTCAATTTTGAATAAATCCCCAACAGTGTCACCAGCAAAGCCCCCCCCACACCATCACACCTCCTCCTCCATGCTTCACGGTGGGAACCAGGCATGTAGAGTCCATCCGTTCACCTTTTCTGCGTCGCACAAAGTCAGTGGTTGGAAACAAAGATCTCAAATTTGGACTCATCAGACCAAAGCACAGATTTCCACTGGTCTAATGTCCATTCCTTGTGTTCTTTAGCCCAAACAAGTCTCTTCTGCTTGTTGCCTGTCCTTAGCGGTGGTTTCCTAGCAGCTATTTTACCATGAAGGCCTGCTGCACAAAGTCTCCTCTTAACAGTTGTTGTAGAGATGTGTCTGCTGCTAGAACTCTGTATGACATTGACCTGGTCTCTGATCTGAGCTGCTGTTAACCTGCGATTTCTGAGGCTGGTGACTCGGATAAACTTATCCTCAGAAGCAGAGGTGACTCTTGGTCTTCCTTTCCTGGGGCGGTCCACATGTGAGCCAGTTTCTTTGTAGCGCTTGACGGTTTTTGTAACTGCACTTGGGGACACTTTCAAAATTTGCTCAATTTTTCGGACTGACTGACCTTCATTTCTTAAAGTAATGATGGCCGCTCGTTTTTCTTTACTTAGCTGCTTTTTTCTTGCCATAATACAATTTCTAACAGTCTATTCAGTACTACTATCAGCTGTGTATCCACCAGACTTCTGCACAACACAACTGATGGTCCCAACCCCATTTATAAGGCAAGAAATCCCACTTATTAAACCTGACAGGGCACACCTGTGAAGTGAAAACCATTCCCGGTGACTACCTCTTGAAGCTCGTCAAGAGAATGCCAAGAGTGTGCAAAGCAGTCATCAAAGCAAAAGGTGGCTACTTTGAAGAACCTAGAATATAAGACATAATTTCAGTTGTTTCACACTTTTTTGTTAAGTAAATAATTCCACATGTGTTAATTCATAGTTTTGATGCCTTCAGTGTGAATGTACAATTTTCATAGTCATGAAAATACAGAAAAATCTTTAAATGACAAGGTGTGTCCAAACTTTTGGTCTGTACCGTACGCTGCTGTGGTTGTTGTCAGATTGAATCAAATCATATGTAGCTGTAAACCCAACAAAGCGAGGTTATGCAGAGTTTGTAAAGGGGGTTATAATAAGTATTCCCATTCCCCCACTAATTCCCGCTGGTGCTGTCTATGTACCTGCCTGCAGCATCTCTGCCAGTAGCACCAGCCTCCCCCGCTGTGGATAAGCCTGGGCTATTTACTGGGGGTCCACAGCAGCCGGCAGAACAATTTCTGCTTGATTAGACCCTTGCTCCTTGGAGCTCAGGTTCTTCCTGCGGATTCAACACTATTAATAAGAAGTATAATAGGTGCAGCAGCTGTCAGATGTAAGGGGCGGTGGGTGCACAGGAATGTAACATCACAGGGGGGGGTGCAGATAGCGCTGAATATATCCCCCCCCTCCTATTCACAATACACCTAGGGAGGATGCACTGATCTAATGGGAAGGGGGATGGGTTATAAATGCTGAACACAGATCCGCCAGATAGTAGAATTGTCTTCTTTGTCTTCATGCTGGGGTATTAATATTTACATACTATTTTTTTGCAGTCAGTACACAGACTTTAGCTATCCCTCTACCAAGCAGGTCAAGATTCAGGAACTAAGGAGATGGATTTATTAATATTTTACCTTCTATTAAAATATTTAGCATAATTAGTCAATATTTAATGTTTTATTTATTGGTTGTTTTTTTAAATATTAAAGGGACACTGTCACCTGAATTTGGAGGGAACAATCTTCAGCCATGGAGGCGGGGTTTTCGGGGGTTTGATTCACCCTTTCCTTACCCGCTGGCTGCAATATTGGATTGAAGTTCATTCTCTGTCCTCAATAGTACATGGCTGCACAAGGCAAGATTGCACCTTGTGCAGGCATGTATTACAGAGGACAGAGAATGAACTTCAATCCAGTATTGCAGCCAGCGGGTAAGGAAAGGGTGAATCAAACCCCCGAAAACCCCGCCTCCATGGCTGAAGATTGTTCCCTCCAAATTCAGGTGACAGTGTCCCTTTAAAGGAACTTGCACATGTAGCAAATCTGATGCAGATTTTCCCTCCACAAAAGATTTCGCTATTGGTAAGCATCAAATGTCACCCTGTAAAATCTGTAATAAAAAAATGTGCAAACAAAAATCAAAATTCTGCACTTATCACCATCCGCACCACGGGTAAATTTAAGCTTGGAAAATTTCTGTGACATTTTGAAATTCGCCTACTTAGCTGGCACTCCATTACACTGCAGATCTTCGGCACACCGTCAGGATTTGAGTGCGTTTTACTCTGAGAATATTTTATTTGCAGATTTGCTGTGGATTTTTCTGCAGAGTAATTTGCATGTGTTCAATAGGGATTTCCTTTAATTTAACATTTGCAAAACCTGGAATCCACAAATAATTTTGCACAAGGAGTTGACATCCTGCAGATTTTAAGATGCGTTCCGCCAGTGAAAACTTAGCAAATTTTCTGTCCTTATTTGTCAATAAATCTAATTTTGTACAGACACTCTGGGGATAGCAAGCGACGAAATTGACCAATGCTGTGGATTTGACATCTGTACCCTCGCCTATTCATGCTGCACATATTCACCAATTGTTATCCTTTGCAATGTAAAAGGTGAAGCTTATGGTGCATCTGCAACGGAAACCGCTCCATTATCTGCACAATTTAGTTCTGTAGCACCCTGAGGGAATCTGCGCCGCGGGTCTATTTCCGTGCAGAAGTGTTTCGGCAATGTCGGAATGTGATTGGATTAAATTTTTATGTTCTATTTTGTTACGGTGCAATTTTTCCTTTTGGAAAATCCACAGCAAATATGTAAAGTGCGAACATAAAGCAGCTGGTGCATGGGTTCCAGAGACATTCATGCAGCCATTTCCCTCAAAAGGGCCTAATTTTAATCTGTACTGTGAAGCCCCCCTCCCCTGTCAGCCGCCGATGCGAAGGGTTAAATAATATGCTCCTGTAAATTATTTACATGCAGATTCTGCAGTTTGCGGCAGCCTTTAGTTATTCTGCAGTTCTGTGTGTTAGTGATGATGACCTGTCATTCATCTCGTCACTCAGCCCCCAGAAGTGACAGTTCTTCTCCTGAGTCCTGGAGGCCATTGTCCTGAGTGGATTATCCCAGAAATGACACTCTGCGGTCGGTGACACATCTATTGGGGCAGAAAGTCTTCTCGCAGATCAACTTCTATTTCCTCCGTTGTCTCTGTCATAGAGGTGACACAAGAGTTTATGTAATTGGAAAGACCAGTGTACAATGTAGTCACCTGCGGTATCCTGTTTGTGCGGTTTTTACAGAATTATTTTACAGTAGGGCAACCTCAAATTCCCGACCCCTTATATGTCCCCTCCTGAGTCCTGATCTTAGAGGTGATTGTCTTTTTAACCAATACACATGCTGTGTTCCCCTTCAAAGCACAAAAATGTAAAAGTAAATGCAAACTCTATAAAGGGCAGTATTTTACCGTAGTAGTTAATTGGTGAACGTTGGTGGGCGCCATTTTCAGATCTCTCCAGAGATGCTCAGTTGGGTTTAGGTCATGGTTCTGGCTGGTCCAGTCAAGAATGGTCACAGAGTTGTTCTTTAGCCCCTCCTTTGTTATTTTAGCTGTGTGCTTAGGGTCATTGTCTTGTTGGAAGGTGAACCTTCCGCGAAGTCTGAGATCCAGAGCACTCTGGAAGAGGTTTTCATCCAGGATATCTCTGTACTTGGCTGCATTCATGTTTCCTTCAATGACAACCAGTCATCCTGTCCCTGCAGCTGACAAACACCCCCATAGCATGATGCTGCCTCCACCATGCTTCACTGTTGGGATTGTATTGGGCAGGTGATGAGCAGTGGCTGGTTTTCTCCACACATACCGCTTAGAATTATCACCAAAAAGGACTATCTTTATCTCATCAGACCAGAGAACCTTATTTCTCATAGTTTAGTGGTCCTTCATGTATTTTTTTAGCAAACTCTCTGCAGCTTTCATGTCTTGCACTGACGAGAGGCTTCCATTGGGCCACTCTGCCATAAAGGCCGGACTGGTGGAGGCTGCAGTGATAGGTGACTTTGTGGAACTTTCTCCCATCTCCCTACTGCATCTCTGGAGCTCAGCCACAGTGATCTTGGGGTTCTTCTTTACCTCTCTCACCAAGGCTCTTCTCCCACGATTGCTCAGTTTGGCTGGACGGCCAGGTCTATGAAGACTTCTGGTGGTCCCAAACTTCCTCCATTTAAGGATTATGGAGGCCGCTGTGCTCTTAGGAACCTTGAGTACTGCAGAAATTCTGTTGTAACCTTGGCCAGATCTGTGCCTTGCCACAATTGTCTCTGAGCTCCTTGGCCCGTTCCTTTGACCTCAGGATTCTCCTTTGGTCTGACATGCACTGTGAGCTGTGAGGTCTTATATAGACAGGTGTGCGCCTTTCCAAATCCCGTCCTATCAGTCTAATTACACACAGCTGGGCTCCAATGAAGGAGTAGAACCATCTCAAGGAGGATCACAAGGAAATAGCTTGTGACTTAAATATGAGTGTCTGAGCATAGGGTCTGAATACTTATGACCATGTGATATTTCAGTTTTAAATTTTTAATAAATACGCAAAAATTTCTAAATTTGTTTTTTTTTCAGTCTACATGGGGTGCAGAGTGTACACTAATGAGAAAAATGAATTTACCAAATCACAGCAATTAAACAGTGAAAAATGCAAAGGGATCTGAATACTTTCCATACCCACTGTATATTCTTGTATATAGGGGCAGTCTTATAGTAGTTATATTCTTGTACATAGGGGCAGTATTATAGTAGTTATATTCTTGTATATAGGGGCAGTATTATAGTAGTTATATTCTTGTACATAGGGGGCTGTATTATAGTAGTTATATTCTTGTACATAGGAGCGGTATTATAGTAGTTATATTCTTGTATATAGGAGCAGTATTATAGCAGTTATATTCCTGTACATAGGGGGCAGTTTTATAGTAGTTAGTCTTGTACATAGGGGCAGTGTTAGTGGTTTTTATATTCTTCTGTTCTATTATAGGACTGAAATAAGTAATCAATTAATATATCTGTTATTGTTATTAATATCTATGTGAGTAAAACACTTTTTTTTTTCCTCTGATTTTGCAGGGAAGTCATGTGTGGCTCGTCATAAATGGTAGTTTGGTTCCGGCCACAGTCACCTCTTGCAGTGATGGAGATGTTCTGTTTACAAGCGACTATGATCAGGTAAGATTTAGCAAATACAGTAAAGTAGCAGAAAAGACACATCCGGTGTCAATCCCTTCTCTGAGGGACCATAAAAGGCAAATGTTGCAACATTTTTAATGAAACCCAATTGCAAAAATGATCTTTAGCCCCAAATGAATTAATATAATTGCCCCAAAGGTGGACAACCACTTTCAGAAATCGGCAGCCTGATTTTTCATTTTTTTGCTATAATATATAATTGCGGGGAAAATGTATCAGCCGGGCTGTTTAGCTTGCAGGCATTTGGCTGTTCTGGATAAAGCTGTAGCTACGGTCAACCCTTTGCTTTGTAAGCTGGATATAAATGTGTTTTGTAAAGAATGCTTCTATTCATTGACAGCAAGCAGCAATTGTGAAAATGACGAGAAATTGAAACGCAAAGTATATTAGAAATTTGCCGAAATGTTTCCGTAAGGCCAGCCCGCTCTCGCCGCTCATCACATGGCGGTAATGACTGTATGTCGTGCTGCTGAGTGTGCATGGTGGATGAAAGCGGAGCGGCCATTGTCTTCCCTGCTCCCTCCCGCTACCAAGAAAAGAATGCTAATGTCTCCTTTGCTAATGTGGTTTTTAACTCTGCGTATCCCATGGATGTGATCTGCCGCTGTCCTGCCTCGGGTCCCTCCACCACTTAGTGCATTTAGTAATCGATTCCGAGCCGGGGATGGATGACACAATCCGGATCGCCAGCTGTTCACAGATGTGGACGCTGTTATTGCACGAGATGCTTCGCATTCCCATATCGGACCCCCTCGTGCTACCATGTCATTATTAGCACAAATCCAAAATAAAATCCGGGATCTCCAGTCTCTGGTGCTTTCGCCCCCATGTATTTCCCGTGGGTGTGAATGCCCTTTGCTGGGTCCTGGGATAGTTATTAAAGGGCCGGATGTGGTGGATGGAGTCAGCCATAGATAAATCCTTTGTCATGGCGAAATCCTGAACTATAAGGAGGAAAATCGAGCAGAAAATCAAGATCTATATTTATATGCGCTGGATTTAGACTTCTAATTGGAGCAAATATGACAGCGGAAATGTATACACTGCTCAAAAAAAAATAAAGGGAGCACTTAAACAACAGAATCTAACTCCAAGTAAATGAAACTTCCGTGAAATCAGACTGTCCACTTAAGAAGCAGCACTGATTGACAATCCATTTCAAATTATGTTGTGCAAATGGAACAAACAACAGATGGAAATTATTGGCAATTATCAAGACACTTTTTTCAGACCCTACAACCCCTGGTGTTACACCTCTGCTTTCTAAAACCTAAAAGTGAATGAGACTGAGTGGTAATGCCAGTCACAACATATGGATAGATGTCGCATTGTCTTTTTGGAAAACGGTAGCCATGTTTTCTTATCCTCAACCCAACTGTATTGCTAGTGACATGTCATAGTGTGGGGACTTCGTCCCTTTAAGTTTCAAGTTGGTTCTGTGAGATTTGTTTTTAACATTAAAAACCTGAGTGACAACCCCTTTAAGAGCTGTAAATGGATGCACAGCACACGAGGAAGTGCCCTGAGGGCAGATGGACAGATGTTTTGTGATCTCCTCTTTGAAGTGTCACACATGCACTTAGGTGAGGAGGTGCGGAAAGCTGATATCATGGGGGCACTTGACTTGATCAGACCATCGACACTTTTTTTTTTTTCTTGTGAATCTAAGGGATCAAAGAGGAGGAACAATAAACTTCTTAAACATTTATCCAACAAGAGTCCTGACAATATTGAGAGATTGGAAAAGTCTTGTCATAGTATATTATGGAGTTGCCTTGTGGGCGATTGCCCATTAAAGCTGGGCCCCCAGATACCAGAAAGTCAGGTCCTCCTAACCCTGCCCGTGCCATCAGTATATAATATGCAGGACCCACAGCAAACTGCTGCAGCCGAGGAAATGTTGGGGGGCCTTATTGTGCTCCTCATTTTTAGCAGTGAATTTTATGAGGCCTCCGTCACGTCTTGATAAGCTTCACTGTTTTTAAAAGCCTCAAAATATCAGAGCAATTGTGTCTATTTTTGCCATCTTTCTCAGTAGACTCCTTCAGAAAGTCTTTGAAATGTAAGAGGGTGGTCATAATCGTCCCCCTGCCTCCTCCTGGAGAGCCCTGGGGGTCTTTGCCACTTTAGTTTGCTTTGATCTAGTTCACAGGTAATGTCATTTCCCAGCGACTCATTTAGCAGTGATTTAGAGTTACCGGTGTTAATCTTCCTCTGATTCCTCATTTGCATGTCATCGTTACCCATGATCCACCGAGGCGGCATTTGTCGTCTCCATTCTAGTCCATTTGCTCCTTATTCTGTTGTAACCAATTATATTTCCCCATAAATGTTGACAGATTGAATGAAGACGATCCCACCCATCCCACCTGCCCCCTGTTAGAATGAATTGTTTATATTAGGACAGTCTCTGCCATAGGTAGTACATATATGTGAAGGGTTGGGACCAAATGGTTGTGTTTTTAAAAGCCTTAAATAGTTCCCCTGGAGTGCTCTATCCTATCGGACTATTGCCCGGTAGGAGGGAGGCTCTAGGGTCCTTGGTGTGATGACCCCCAAGGGCAGCGCTCGTATATAAGGCCACACGACAATGACTCTTCAGCTTGTTTCCACTTAAGTTATAGGCGCTAACGGGGGTCACCACCAGGGCGCAAGTCCTCCTGACAAAGTCAAGTAATGCTCTCTGGGCTCTTCTCACACTGGCCGGTCTTCGTCCCGTCTGCTGCACTGCCTCGGACCAAACCCAGTACCGTAGGTCAGTGTTGGATCACCACAATGGATGTCCACTTCTGAATGGTGGCTTACACTCAAGACTTTAGTGGTTGACTATTGGGCCATGACTGGTAAGGGTTAGGCCTACGGTCTTGAATCCAGGCCTTGAGTGGTGGCGTCCAGATCTCGCTCACTGGTTCACGACGTCCTGCCTTTCTCGTTCTCATAGTTCAACCCGGTTACTCTGCCGCGGCGTCCCTCTGCGCGGACAATGGTTTCAGATGTTGGTGTCAACTGACGTCCCGCCTTGTCACTCTGACTTTTTACATCTGGTAACTGTGCTCTCTTTTGACCCGTCCTTCCTGAAACACTTAGATTCCGCCGGGTTCAGTTGCGACCGTAGCAATCCCCAGTCGCAAATGCTGCACAACATTTGAGGAACCTCATTTTTCATGGTTCACCTTCTTACATATTGTCCAGCCATCATTCTAAATGGGCAAAGAGGCTACACGATCCGGTCATCAGCCAGTATCTAAGTGCAGTTACCAAGTGCTACTGGGTGCATGGAGGATGTGGAGACAGATGAATAGAAGGGACCAGATTCTGATGAAAATTTAGAAAGCGAGAATAGTTAGTGAAGTGATGTGATAGGCCTGTCTAAAGATATGTGTTTTTAAAGCATGTCTTAAAACTGTGGGGGCTAGCTATTAGTTTAATCGTCTAGGGTGGTGCATTCCAGAAAACTAGCACAGCATGAGAGAAGTCTTGGAGATGGAAGTGGGAGGGTCGGATTATGGTGGATGTTAGTCTTGGAGGAGTTGCAGAACGGACCGCACAGGTAGGGTGATGGAGATGAGGGAGAAGATCTGGGGTGGTGCAGAACTGTGGAGAGATTTTTGGGTGACAGAAATAAGTTTGTATTGTATTATGTAGTGAATGGGCAACCAGTGCAGTGACTGGCACAGTGTCGAGGCATCGGTGAAACTGCTGGACACAAATACAGCCCTGACGGTTTGGAGAAAGTTTGGTTAGAGGGAGATCTCAGTAAGGAGTTACAGTTGTCCGTACGAGAATGTAGAAGGGCAACAGTTTTTTTGCAGTTTCAAATGTGAGAAAAGGTCGGATTCTGGAGATGTTTTTAAGATGCAGGTAACGTGAGTGATTGGATAGGATATATGGAATAAAGGAAAGTTTGTCCCCTTCTTTGGAAAGGGGACAAACCTCTACTATGGCTCTTGACGGACACTGGGGTGGCAGCTCAGACAGGATCAATATGGGAACGGCCTAAGCTTTGGCTGGGGTGGGCTACTTATAATTGACTGCTGGTGGGCCATCTGGTCTGGCGGGATTAGGGAAAGATTGTTGGGAGCCCTTATTTTGGAGACTGATTGGATATGCTGCATTCTTGGGTACTTTTTTTTTATTGGCAAATTTCCTCAACACCGTGCCAATCTCCTGCTTTCAAAAGAAAAGTGAAAATATCTTTGGATTCAAAGAGGCTTGTAAACTACTGGGCAACCCCTTATCAGCCTCACTGCGCATTATAAAACTGAAAACCTGCATACTTAGACTGGAGCCATGTGGTCACATGATGTTATGCCACGTGGCCACTTTACCATTCCACTCTGATATAATGCTGCTGCTGATCAGTGACACTGATTGGCTGCAGTGGTCACTTAACAAAACAATATCATTTGACCACTCTGGTGACACGGCTCTGCTATGTGGATCAATGGTGCCAGTCTGGAAGGTAATTATGGAGTTTTTTAATTACCGTATTATGGACAGTGGAGCTATCATGAAGATGGGTTGACCAGTGACGGACATCTTCTTCAAGAGCCCTTATGTGGGGCCATGACATAAATTAACAAATCTAAAAAAAGCAATCCTTTTCAGATAATCCTCCCCCAAACGCGAGGATGACATTTTGGAGAAGTTTTTGAAACTTGATACCATTTTTTTCCTTCCTAGATATGTACCATGGAGGACGCCCGTGCACCCACTATTGAGGGCATTCTAGGTTTGTCCTCTATCTGGGTCACATCTGTGAGATCTTCTATATGTAGCTTTAAGGAAACAAAGCAAATGTTGGTGTTTACGGCACAAAGCGCATTTTCTCCTCGTTCGTGGCTTTTCTTTTACGTTGCTCTGGTGTTTTTCTCTTGAAAACAATGATTTTAGTTGAGAACAGAAGTAAATAGACCAGGATAATGAGGTTCCTGCAGGAAGAGGCCGGGCAGCACTGGTTCACTGGCTACAGCCACAATCTGACAGATCTATTCCCTGGAAGTGACTAATTGATGCTCTTGTGACTCATCTGCACTTGAGATCTTATCATAAAAGTAGATTTATAGTCGCACCGGTAGTGACCGAGCCAAACTGTGTTCTGCAGTCAACTAATCGTGGTGAAGTTAGGCTACGTTCACATTAGCGTTTCCCGACGCTGCGTCGGGCGACGCAGCGGCGACGCACGCGTCATGCGCCCCTATGTTTAACATGGGGGACGCATGCGTTTTTCGCGTTGCGTTTTCCGACACGTGCGTCGTTTTTGACGCTAGCGTCAGACGCAAGAAAATGCAACAAGTTGCATTTTTCTTGCGTCCGATTTTCGTCAAAAAACGACGCACGCGTCGCAAAACGCGTTTTTGTGTGCGTTTGCACGCGTTTTTGCGTGCGTCGTGCGTTGCGTCGCCGACGCAGCGGCGCGCAACGCTAATGTGAACGTAGCCTTAAGGCCTCGTCACACTGGATGATATCGCTAGCGATCCGTGACGTTGCAGCGTCCTCGCTAGCTATATCGTCCAGTGTGACAGGCAGCAGCGATCAGGCCCCTGCTGTGATATTGCTGGTCGGGGAAGAAAGTCCAGGACTTTAAGGCCCCGTCACACTTAGCGACGCTTAAGCGATCCCGACAACGATACGACCTGTCAGGGATCGTTGCTGCGTCGCTATGCGGTCGCTGGTGAGATGTCAAACAGTGAGATCTCCCCAACGACGCAGCAGCGATGCGGCGACCTGTACAACGATGCTATTTCATGCCGATTCAATGGGACGTCCTGTCAACGAGGTCGTTGGTAAGGTGTCAAACACAGCGATGTGTGCTACCCAGCGGGACCTCAACGATCAAAAAACGGTCCAGGCCATTCCGACACGACCAGCGATCTCACAGCAGGGGCCTGGTTGCTGCTACGTGTCACACATAGCGAGATCGCTACTGAGGTCGCTGTTGCGTCACAAAACTTGTGACTCAGCAGCGATCTCGCTAGCGATCTCGCTATGTGTGACGGGGGCTTTATTTCGTCGCTGGCTCTCCCGCTGACATCGCTGAATCGGCGTATGTGACGCCGATTCAGCGATGTCTTCGCTGGTAACCAGGGTAAACATCGGGTTACTAAGCACAGGGCCGCGCTTAGTAACCCGATGTTTACCCTGGTTACCATCGTTAAAGTAAAAAAACCAAACACTACATACTTACCTACCGCTGTCTGTCCCCGGCGCTCTGCTTCTCTGCTCTGGCTGTGAGCGCCGGGCAGCCGGAAAGCAGAGTGGTGACGTCACCGCTTTGCTTTCCGGCCGCTGTGCTCACAGTCAGAGCAGAGAAGCAGAGCGCCGGGGACAGACAGCGGTAGGTAAGTATGTAGTGTTTGTTTTTTTTACGTTTACGCTGGTAACCAGGGTAAACATCGGGTTACTAAGCGCGGCCCTGCGCTTAGTAACCCGATGTTTACCCTGGTTACCGGCATCGTTGGTCGCTGGAGAGCGGTCTGTGTGACAGCTCTCCAGCGACCAAACAGCGACGCTGCAGCGATCCGGATCGTTGTCAGTATCGCTGCAGCATCGCTTAGTGTGACGGTACCTTTAGTCTGGGACTAGGGGTCCAAAAATGAGATAATGATGCCAATATGTGATTCCCAAAAAGGTTGCATTGTCTCCAGTTCTTACACACAAGGGAAAAAGACATGATATGGTTTAGGAAGAAGATGTGGCGTCAGCCACTTTATTTACTCACTTAATTATATACTCACTTATATGGCGGCATTGATTCCACAATGCTTTACAGACATCATCATCACTGTCCCTTATGGGGCTCACAATCTAGATTCCCTATCAGTATGTCTTTGGAATGTGGGAGGAAACCGGAGAAAATGAGTTGCATCAATTGCTGGCTCTTCTTTCCCTTACGGTCGGGGTTCCCCTTGGCTCAGTCCTGAGTCCCCCTCCACTTGCTATCGGAATTCCCCTTGGCTCGGTCCTGAGTCCCCTCCTCTTGCTGTCGGGGTTCCCCTTGGCTCAGCCCTGAGTCCCCTCCTCTTGCTGTCGGGGTTCTTCTTGGCTCAGCCCTGAGTCCCTTCCTCTTGCTGTCGGGGTTCTTCTTGGCTCAGTCCTGGGTCCCCTCCTCTTGCTGTTGGGGATCTTCTTGGCTCAGCCCTGAGTCCCTTCCTCTTGCTGTCGGGGTTCTTCTTGGCTCAGTCCTGGGTCCCCTCCTCTTGCTGTTGGGGATCTTCTTGGCTCAGCCCTGAGTCCCTTCCTCTTGCTGTCGGGGTTCTTCTTGGCTCAGTCCTGGGTCCCCTCCTCTTGCTGTTGGGGATCTTCTTGGCTCAGCCCTGAGTCCCTTCCTCTTGCTGTCGGGGTTCTTCTTGGCTCAGTCCTGGGTCCCCTCCTCTTGCTGTTGGGGATCTTCTTGGCTCAGCCCTGAGTCCCTTCCTTTTGCTGTTGGGGTTCTTCTTGGCTCAGTCCTGGGTCCCCTGCTCTTGCTGTTGGGGTTCTTCTTGGCTCAGCCCTGGGTCCCCTCCTCTTGCTGTTGGGGTTCTTCTTGGCTCAGCCCTGAGTCTCCTCCTCTTGCTGTTGGGGATCTTCTTGGCTCAGTCCTGGGTCCCCTCCTCTTGCTGTCGGGGTTCTTCTTGGCTCAGCCCTGAGTCTCCTCCTCTTGCTGTTGGGGATCTTCTTGGCTCAGCCCTGAGTCCCTTCCTCTTGCTGTTGGGGTTCTTCTTGGCTCAGTCCTGGGTCTCCTCCTCTTGCTGTTGGGGATCTTCTTGGCTCAGTCCTGGGTCCCCTCCTCTTGCTGTCGGGGTTCTTCTTGGCTCAGCCCTGAGTCTCCTCCTCTTGCTGTTGGGGATCTTCTTGGCTCAGCCCTGAGTCCCTTCCTCTTGCTGTCGGGGTTCTTCTTGGCTCAGTCCTGAGTCCCTCTTCTTGCTGTTGGGGTTCCTCAGGGATCAGTCCTAGGCCCCCTCCTCTTCTTCTTGTATTCTGCCCCTATTGGGCAAACTATCTGTAGATTCTGTTTTCAGTGCCATCTCTATACAGATGACACCCAATTATACACATCGTCTCCTGACATTAACCATGCATTACTACAAAACACCAGGGATTGTCTGTCCGCCGTCTCTAACATCATGTCCTCCGTTTATCTAAAACTGGTTCTGTCAAAAACTGACCTCCTTGTTTCCTCCCTCTGCTAATCTGCCTGAAATTGCAATTTCGGTGTGTGTGGCTCCACCATTACTCCCCTGCAGCACGGCCCCTGTCCTGGGGTCATATTTGACTCGGATCTTTCCTTCACTCCCTATATCCGCTCACTCGCTCATGTCACCTACACCTCAAAAACACCTCCAGAATTCGACCCTTCCTTACCTTCATATAAACCCTTACTGCTGCTCTGATTGTCTTCTCTGGCAACTCTCTACAGATCGGTTTCCCTCTTGCTAATACTTTCCACTTTTCTTTCCGCCCTGAATGCAGCACTCGGGATAATATTTGTCCAACCACTACACCTAAGGTTCCACCCTGTGCCAGTCGCTGCCCATCCACTACAGAACATGATGTAAACCCATCACCCATTAAGCTCTCCATGGTGCTTGCTCCACTCCATGTCTTTTCCTCACCCGTCTACCACCCTACCCGTCCTCTCCTTTCCACTAATGAGCTAAAACTAAGATCCTAAACACCATTCGGACAAATGATCGTGAAGTGATGACGACCATTCTATGGGGTGGTCAATATTAATGTAGATGTGGCAGTTGCATCATTCTATGGGGTGGTCAATATTAATGTAGATGTGGCAGCTGCATCAAACACATGAGTTGGTCCATGAGATTGAAGTAGAAGTCACATGGACCAGTTTTCATGGTTGTACGTGTAATAGACAAGGATACAGCCAAACCCCTGATGTCCTATCAGCACCTCTGATTCATGATGGACTTCACATCACCTGCAGTTGCCAGTATAGAAGGTGTTATTTAGACTGGTCTGACCATTAAAACCATGAATTATTTTGGGGACCTAGTTTAGCAGAGACTCATCATGAAAGGGTGGCATTCTGTTATTTGCTGCGTGTTTGGCGTTCTTCTGGGAACAATCTGGCACCAATTTTGGCCAAATTAAGTAATTGAAAGGAGGAACAAAGCGGTCGCGAATACATAGAAAAGTGGTAATTGGGTAACACTGGGCAACTTTCATTTCTCCCTCAATTTCTCGCACCTCCTCTCAGCAGATCTGACGGCGAGCACCACTTTCACACAAACTTCTAAAAGTTTCTAATGCACTTTTTCCTCCAATCACTATGTTCAAGATACTGAATTTTTGTTGTTGAATGAGAACATTATACTTTAAAGCACTGTGTGCAGATTTTCTTTCTCGGACCTGATGGGACTGGTGTAGTTTGAAAATCCGCGTCAGAATGGCTGATATAATCACCTTTTAAATAACGTCTCTACCTAATATTAAGACTAGAAAGTGATATGTTTGATTTAATTAATGTCAGGATTATACATCTACTCTGACATGGATTTTCACAGTAAGTACACCAGCCTCATGAGGTGTAAGATCTGTTTAAGGCATGCAGCTTGTATCGTGAAATGTAGTGTTGATACGACTTTTAACAAGGGGCTTCTATATTGTTAACAATTGTATATCAGAAAAGGGGGTCTCACCACTTGGATCCACAACTCTCGGGAACGGGGTCCTCTTACATGCTGCTCAGTGAAGAGGTAGTCGGAATTCCCATACAAATGAATCTGAATTCTGACAACTTCTCTGATAGAAACATGTCAGATGTGACCTATTATAGCTAATCTATAGAGGCATGAGCTGGGAATACCCCTTTTATAGGCAGTAAGCTTCTCCGCTGAGGAACATTGTATCCACCTATCAGGTGTAGACAATGCTCTGCGAGCTAAACATCAGCAGCAGCTGCACAGTGTTCTCCTTGCTTGTTACAATGTATCAGTCTGGTGTTGCAGGTGTTTATCTCACAGAGCTCTTTTCTGGACTAGATACTGTATAATTGCATTCATTGAGATAAGCGCAGGACTAGCGATTATTCAGGTTTACTGCCTATCATGTAGGAGACATGTTTTCTATTTGAAGGGTTATTTCCAAAAGTCCATAGGATTCAGGATAAGTCGCTGATCAATGAAAGTCTGACCCAATGATCCTGAGAACGGAGCTTTAAAACTCTGAGAGTTCTGCAGTCCTGTCCTGGATGGAGCAGAGGAGCATATACTCGGCCTTCTTGCCATTCATGGTCTATGGGACTGTGGAGGACAGCACACGATCTGCCAGTGCCATAGACAATGAATGGAGTATGGTCACACATGCGCACTTCTGCTCCACTCAGGATGGGGCTGCGGACCCCATTCTTGGGATCACTAGGGGTACTTCCAGTAATCGGTATGTTATCTTCTATCCTGTAGATGAGCAATAATTAGATTTTTTTTCACAGAAGTACAGCAGAAAATTGATTAGACAAATTTTTGTCTTCCATGGAGACACATACAGCATGTCTGTGGAGGAGCTGTATACAAATGTTTGATGCATTTTTTTTGGGGGGAGGTTATAGTGTAACATACTGTAGAAGGTATTTTGTGGTCTGTGCTCTGAGAGAAGGCAGAACCGGGTCTGTGGCTGATAGTTTAGGTTATAAGACAAAGCTGAGATAAAGACTCCAACATATGAGGTATGAGGGCGACATGTCTGTGTATGGTCAGCCTATTGTGACCTCCTGCAAAGACTCTGTTCCTATCCCTCATTTTGCCATTTATAGGTCATCTAAGTAGTGTAATTTAATTATGGCTGGTGCATGTCACCAACCTCCCCCAGGATAGCAGGGCTGCTCCCCACTGGATCCGGGACGGCCCCACTGGATCCGGGACGGCCCCACTGGATCCGGGACGGCCCCACTGGATCCGGGACGGCCCCACTGGATCCGGGACGGCCCCACTGGATCCGGGACGGCCCCACTGGATCCGGGACGGCCCCACTGGATCCGGGACGGCCCCACTGGATCCGGGACGGCCCCACTGGATCCGGGACGGCCCCACTGGATCCGGGACGGCCCCACTGGATCCGGGACGGCCCCACTGGATCCGGGACGGCCCCACTGGATCCGGGACGGCCCCACTGGATCCGGGACGGCCCCACTGGATCCGGGACGGCCCCACTGGATCCGGGACGGCCCCACTGGATCCGGGACGGCCCCACTGGATCCGGGACGGCCCCACTGGATCCGGGACGGCCCCACTGGATCCGGGACGGCCCCACTGGATCCGGGACGGCCCCACTGGATCCGGGACGGCCCCACTGGATCCGGGACGGCCCCACTGGATCCGGGACGGCCCCACTGGATCCGGGACGGCCCCACTGGATCCGGGACGGCCCCACTGGATCCGGGACGGCCCCACTGGATCCGGGACGGCCCCACTGGATCCGGGACGGCCCCACTGGATCCGGGACGGCCCCACTGGATCCGGGACGGCCCCACTGGATCCGGGACGGCCCCACTGGATCCGGGACGGCCCCACTGGATCCGGGACGGCCCCACTGGATCCGGGACGGCCCCACTGGATCCGGGACGGCCCCACTGGATCCGGGACGGCCCCACTGGATCCGGGACGGCCCCACTGGATCCGGGACGGCCCCACTGGATCCGGGACGGCCCCACTGGATCCGGGACGGCCCCACTGGATCCGGGACGGCCCCACTGGATCCGGGACGGCCCCACTGGATCCGGGACGGCCCCACTGGATCCGGGACGGCCCCACTGGATCCGGGACGGCCCCACTGGATCCGGGACGGCCCCACTGGATCCGGGACGGTTGGGGTGCATGGCCTCTAGCATCCCAGAGAAAAGCAGCATCCACATATTTAGCAACCGTTACATTTCTCCAAATTTTGCTTTGTATGTTCAGACCTGCCTTAAATTCTCAGGGACAAGTATGAATAGCGACACTAGAATATTAGAATGCGCCAGATTTTATATCCGTGGACAAAGAATCATGTGACACTTGAAATTGGGCACAAAATGCGCCATTTATGGTGGAATCGCCACAAAATCATGAACACGTGTTCACCATAGAACGCACCCTAAGAATCCATGATGCCGGCAGATTTATTTTCATTTGGTCTCG
This sequence comes from Ranitomeya imitator, assembly GCF_032444005.1. Taxonomy (NCBI): domain Eukaryota; kingdom Metazoa; phylum Chordata; class Amphibia; order Anura; family Dendrobatidae; genus Ranitomeya; species Ranitomeya imitator. The sequence continues at coordinate 16,777,185 of NC_091288.1, forward strand.
GTTGTCTTTATAGTTGGGGGGGGCACATACGTTAATGTCACCCTGACACATTGTTATAAATATCCCGTAAAGTTCAGGCTGTGCGGCGCCCGCCGTGGTGAGTGACACTTGGGGACGTGAAGCGAAGCCCAGCTGTTTTGACATTTCTAGATGAGGAATAATTCATGGCCGCCCTTTGTCGCCGCTGTACTCCTTCTGCGAGCGGCGGACGGAAGCTCTTCACCCACGGTGCAGATGCTTTAGCTGAACATTTTAAAGGGGGATTTCCATTCTTTAAACCTCCTAAAATACTTCATAGTTCCAAACCTTATGGTATCCAGATCTCTGCTTGTTGTCACTGAATGGAAATCTTCTACTATCTAGACCTGCAGACAGAGGGATTGTTACAATTGTACCCAATTTGGACAATAAATTGTGAAGGAAAAACGCCTCCACAGTCCTGATAGTTTGTTACAGTGTGTCAGTGCTGGTGATGCTGGGCGACGTCCGTTATGGCCGATCATTACAGCTCCAACTGAAGTTCTCTGCGATGACGTCTCCCGGAATTTCCTGGGAATGTTGATGGTTTTTATGGGTAAAAAAGTTAACGTTGGAGTATTTTGAAAATCGATAACGATTGTGTCATAATAATTCCCGTTACATCTAAAAGCTTCTTTTCCTGTAAGGTGATGACGCATATGAAGCCGGTATTGTACCGTCACATTCCTCTGCCATAAAAAAACGAAATCCAGGTGGTGCCTGTAAATAGAAGGATGTGTTGTGAACAGCCAGTTGTCACTATTCTGCCTGTGGTTTACAGGGCGGCATTGATGTCAGTCATTACTAGTTTATAGCTGTTGACAGAAAGCTATAAAAGCAGAATTCCAGTAAAAGGCCGTGCTGAGAATTCAGATCATTTTTCAGTCGCATGTAGTTTGCGAAGCGACCTGTAGGTGGCAAAACGTTGCGCTGTGGAAGTAAATAACGGTTTTATTATAATAATAATCTTTATTTTTATATAGCGCTAACATATTCCGCAGCGCTTTACAGTTTGCACCTATTATCATCACTGTCCCCGATTGGGCTCACAATCTAGAATTCCTATCAGTATGTCTTTGGAATGTGGGAGGAAACCGGAGTGCCCGGAGGAAACCCACGCAAACACGGAGAGAACATACAAACTCTTTGCAGATGTTGTCCTGGGTGGGATTAGAACCCAGGACCCCAGCGCTGCAAGGCTGTAGTGCTATCCACTGAGCCACCGTGCTGCCCCAATAATAATTATCTTGTTTCCCTGTGTACTGGTTTATGGATCCAATATAACAAGGTCAAGTGAATTAAGAAAATTCACACCAGAGGTTCAGTGAACGTTCCTAAATCACAAAAGAAACTAAAAGCAGTACAGATGTAATCTAATTATAAAAATATTAACTACTATAATACTGCCCCCTATGTACAAGAATATAACTACTATAATACTGCCCCTATGTACAAGAACATAACTACTATAATACTGCCCCTATGTACAAGAATATAACTACTATAATACTGCCCCTATGTACAAGAACATAACTACTATAATACTGCCCCTATGTACAAGAACATAACTACTATAATACTGCCCCTATGTACAAGAATATAACTACTATAATACTGCCCCCTATGTACAAGAATATAACTACTATAATACTGCTCCTATGTACAAGAATATAACTACTATAATACTGCCCCCTATGTACAAGAATATAACTACTATAATACTGCCCCTATGTACAAGAATATAACTACTATAATACTGCCCCCTATGTACAAGAATATAACTACTATAATACTGCCCCTATATACAAGAATATAACTACTATAATACTGCCCCTATGTACAAGAATATAACTACTACAATACTGCCCCTATGTACAAGAATATAACTACTATAATACTGCCCCCTATGTACAAGAATATAACTACTATAATAATGCCCCTATGTACAAGAACATAACTACTATAATACTGCCCCTATGTACAAGAATATAACTACTATAATACTGCCCCTATGTACAAGAATATAACTACTATAATACTGCCCCTATGTACAAGAATATAACTACTATAATACTGCCCCCTATGTACAAGAATATAACTACTATAATACTGCCTCTATGTACAAGAATATAACTACTATAATACTGCCCCTATGTACAAGAATATAACTACTATAATACTGCCCCTATATACAAGAATATAACTACTATAATACTGCCCCCTATGTACAAGAATATAACTACTATAATACTGCCTCTATGTACAAGAATATAACTACTATAATACTGCCCCTATATACAAGAATATAACTACTATAATACTGCCCCTATATACAAGAATATAACTACTATAATACTGCTCTCTATATGTTTGTAAAGTTATTTTCTTCTTTCTCTGCAGGAGTTTATGTACCCCCGCAGCGCCCTCACCATGGACTTGGTGCTCCCGATGCATCAGAATAACAGAGAAGCTGTGGAGGACATGTCCTTGATGAGTGACTTGCATGAAGCTGCCATCATGCTGAATCTCTATCAACGTTACAAAGATGATAAAATCTATGTGAGTCGTGAGCTGCCGATCTGCAGTGTCATTAAATACGCATCGTTTTTCGTATTCCTTTTTCTGCTTTTTATTACAACATTTCTATAATAAAGACATAACTTACCTGACAGTCAATGTATAATGAGATCATCTACCAATTGGTCACATAGTTGTGAGTTTCAGGTCCTCTCAATGTCTCTGGTTCCTTCTCGTTTACATATATAGACACTGAGGACCGGTCCTGACATTTTACATTCCTCACAGCTGCAGTGTGTTACATTGTATCGGTGTAGGCAATCCTCTGAGCAAAACACAAGAACTGAATTGTGCTTTTTGTTCTGGACTCTAGACTGGACTAAACTAAAGGAAGCTAAAATCGATGTATAAACTGTACATTATCATCTCCTGTGCTCCCCTTTGTGATTTCTGAAAGCTGCACACATTTTATAATTTAAAGAGAACCTGCCACTTGCTTAAAATAATTGCATTAAATGCCTTGTAGTAATCCCTGATCTTGCCTGATTCTGTTTCTTTTTTCCGTTTTGTACTGCATCGCTCCATTGCAGAGATATTCACATTTGTTCTCTTTGGCGCACAGTATGTGAAATCTCCACTTTGCAGTCCGACGTTTCTTCAACATCTTGTATTGGGGTTTTGCTCTTTCATGCCTCTCTCTGATGCTGCCAATCACAGCTCTGTAGCATCTGAGACTGCTAGATCAGCTGCCAGCTGTGATTGGCAGCGTCTGGTAGGGAGCGGTGAAAGTGCAAAACCCCTCAGAGAAGACTCTGAAGAAACCCCCAAACAGACGGCAAAGCGGAGATTTCACATACTGGGCTCCAAAGGTAAAAATGTGAATATCTCTGCAATGGAGCGACACAGCTTAAAACGGCAAAAAGCAACCGGATCAGGACAACTTGGATTTTTTTTTTTACATGTGTTGAATGCAAATTTTTTTTTTTGTTTGTTACTTGTCATGATCTAACTGTGCAAGGTAGGTCTATTGATATTATTTATCTCCTTTCTCTAGACCAATATTGGTTCTATCTTGGCCTCCGTAAATCCCTACAAGCAAATCTTAGGATTGTACGATGAGCGCGCAGTGGATTTATACAGTCGCCATCAGTTAGGGGAGCTTCCCCCCCACATATTCGCCATAGCCAACGAGTGTTACCGGTGCTTGTGGAAGAGGCGTGACAGCCAGTGCGTCCTCATAAGGTACAAGGCCAAATAATTGCACGTCAAGTATATAATATACAGATTACGACGCCGGGACATTGTGAAAACTCTGTGTCTCTTTCAGTGGAGAGAGCGGCGCTGGCAAAACAGAAAGCACAAAACTGCTCCTTAAATTCCTGTCCTCGATGAGTCAGAGCTGCGCAGGAGGTGGAGACAATCAGACGCATGTGGAGGCGGCCATCATGGAGAGCAGGTCAGCATTACTACATGTGGACACTGGTTCCCGGGACTTACAGGATCCAGTCTAGCAGCAATGAGTTGATCAGGGGGTCAGCCGTAATCTTAAAACATCCCTTGTGATCTTTAGGCTGTGTGCACACGTTGCTGATTTTTCACGTTTTTTTTCGCGATAAAAGCGCTATAAAACCGCAAAAAAAAAACAGCATACAATATGCATCCCATCACTTTGAATGAATTCTGCATGTTTTGTGCACGTGATGCATTTTTTTGTCCGCGAAAAAAATGCATTGCGGTAAAAAACGCAGCATGTTCATTAATTTTGCGTTTTTTTTTTTTTTTTTTACGGATTTCCCACTATAAAATGCATTGGGAAATGTCCGGAAAAAAATGCATCAAAAACGCGTCAAAAACGCATGCAGATTTCTTGCAGAAAATTTCAGGTTTTTCTCAGGAATTTTCAGAAATCCTGAACGTGTGCACATAGCCTAAATCAAAACGGTAAAGAAAACTAGGAAAAACACATTTTTCTTTTATACTCAGAAATCAAATACTGGTGTGGACACATGGGCAGGTTTCTTTTTAAAGGGGCATTCTAAAAAACAATAGTTAATACCGATCTGCAGGACACGTGATAACTTACAATTCGGTGGTATATGACCACTGAGACCCCCACCAATCACCAAAATGGGGCCCGTTAGAGTGGGCAGTAGGGCTCATGAACGACAGCTGCTCCATTCTTTCCTTGTGGGATTGCCAGACAAATTGGTACACAGCACTCTGGCAATCCCATAAAGCAAGAATAAGCATTAGTGCGCATGTTGGACTGCCACTGCATTCAAATAAGGATCAATGTGCCCCATTCCTGTGATGTGTGGGGTCCCAGCTGGCGGACCACTACCAATCTAAAAGTGTATGCGAATCTCCGAATAAGGGCTTGTTTTCACTTGCGAGGAACACGTCCGTGTCTCGCATGTGGAAATGAAGCTCTGGTGCCGGCACTCCATGTGTTGCTATGCGGCCGCACGCTCCGCTCCGGAGTGCCGGCACCAGAGCTTCGTTTCCACATGCGAGACACGGACGTGTTCCTCGCAAGTGAAAACAAGCCCTAAACGCCAGTCTCAGCTTGATAAGAGGAGTTGTCTACATATTTTTCCCGACTCTTCCAGCTCTCAGGAAGGACTTTCTTACAACTGCCACTGCATTCAAATAAGGATCAAAGTGCCCCATTCTGGTGATGTGTGGGGTCCCAGCTGGCGGACCACTAACAATCTGAAAATGCATCACCTGGCTTTGGATAGGTGATGACGTCTTCCAGCTAGAATATACCCTTAAATCAGAGATGCTTCGTACTTGACACAGATGAAGGGTTTTACAGTGAGACGGGTTTTCAGTTCTAAACCAGAATATCCACTGATGGGAGATATTGGTGATCCATCTTGGTCCAGACGAGCCCTTTTAAGTTTGTTTAAAGGAAAACCCCTTGAATTATATTGGGAGGGCTTTAGAAAGCAGCAGCAGGGATCATTCACACTGTACTCCACTTATGAAGCAAAGACATAGCAATTTTGATAAAATCCTACTTGTCTTGTTTTTACAGGACTATCCAGTGAACTAGACCTGAAATAAGGTGGTTTTCATGACAAGGGGGTGTGTCTGGCTCCTCTAGGGTGTTCCTGGGCAAAGCAGGGGTGGGGCATAGAATTGTCTCACTGTATGGGATTCATATTTCAGCAAATTTTACTATCCTATATCATATTTTTCTGGATTATACATGAATACAAGAATGCAGTTCTTAAAATATTAACCCTCAAAAGGTCATTGTAAGAAACTATATCTATTAATTGTTGCAATTCCGTGTCATGTACAAATTTCCATTGCACGGATCCCACCGTTGGGTTAATGCAGCTCCTGTGCTGACCATTGTGTATGTACAGAACATTGCTATGACCCCGTCTGTGTGTGTATATATTTGTTGGATTTTCACTCTGATTTATATCTTCTTCCATAGCCCAATCCTCGAAGCTTTTGGAAACGCAAAGACCGTTTACAATAACAACTCGAGTCGCTTCGGAAAATTTATCCAGCTGCATTTTTCCCAGCAGGGCCACATCCAGGGGGGCCGCGTGGTGGACTGTATCCTTCTGCATATATACAGTGACAGGTTGATGTCATGAGCAGCGTACGCAGACGTGCAGAGACCCTAATTACACCAACTTGTCCCCACAGAGGAACCGCCGGCATTTATTATGTGTCCCCCTACAGAGAGAGACGAAATTCAATTCTCACTTTCTAAATAAACACAAACGCGCAGATGATCAGATCATCACCTGTGCCGCCGAACACATGAGAATTGTCTACAGAAGTGAAATTGGAGCAGTACTACGTGCCGACTAAAAATATCTGTGCCGGCGCTGCGCCAGTAATACCAGCACCCACCATAGCATAGTCACAAAATAATAATCTGGTGATAATAACGGGAGTGATGAAATCCGCACTACTACGTCTCTTATAACTACTATAAAACTGCCCCAATTTTCAGTTTTTGAATTTCCACAAAAATGTAAAATGACCAATAATTTTCGTTTAACTTCACAATTGTGTTCCACTTGTTGTTGATTCTTCACCAAAAATTTATATTTGGTATCTTTGTTTGAAGCACGATATGTGGGAAAAGGTTGAAAAGTTCCAGGGGGCCGAATTCTGTCGCAAGGCACTGTATGTATAAGAATGTTCGTTTTGTGTATTCGTAGCCTACAATGATATGGACTGTAAGCTTCGCTGGTGCAGACATTGATCATGTAGATGTAAGAACTGATGCAGATCTCGTCCTCTGTCACCTGCTGATGAGACGAGGAACGGGAAGCTGCGGTTCTTTGATTTTAAGGAAATGTGAAAGGTTTGGAGGAATCGCTCTGCTTCTTGTACCGTAATCTGAATATGGGAAGCCTGGTCCTGTGTATAATCCCGCTTCCTGTACCGGTGAGGATAATCGCCCGCCATGTGGAAGACTGAGGGCGGTATATTTATAAAATGTGGTAAAATTGTCTGGCTGGAAATCACACGATGAGTTCTGAGCTAACGTCCCCCACTTCTGGTTTATTAAAGGGGTATTCTGATATAAAAAAAAAATGGATTATTCCTTTTTTTTTTTTTTTTTCCTCATTTTAATAATGAAAAGTGTCACTTTTGCAATATATTTTCTGTAGTAATTGTTGATGATTAAGACCTCTGCTTCCTGGCGCTGAAAACCTGTTCCGCAACTTGCCTTTTTTTTTTTTTTTTGCCCAGACTTCACTCATTTCTGCAGCTAGTCTGTCACTAATGATCTGGGGGAAGTTCATAGATTGACTGCCCCCTGGTGTCTGTTTCTAATATTCCAACTAGAGAACTTGATGTCAGTGCAAATTCTGAAAAATGATTGGTTATTTATTTTCTATATTATTGTTTTTTCTTTTACTTTTCTTAACTGTTACATTGCCAGATTTACTGGAGAAGGTAAGTTTCTCGATCCGCTATGGAGGATATATTCGTCAGTGTGATTGGGGGAATCCTTTTTGCAGGTCAGGCCGATCGTCTAACCATTGCCAGTTCTTCCTTATTTCCACCCTTAGACCCGAGTGACGCGGCAGAGTCCTGGTGAGCGGAACTATCACATATTCTATGCTCTACTTGCGGGGGCCAGTAAGGAAGAAAGAGGTAAATTCCAAATGTAATTTTATTGTATCATTTATATTTAGACCTACCTACCTATCTATATCACCCTGAGCAAAAATGTAATAAAATACTTTATATAATGAAAAAAGTAAAAAGTAAATATATGATCAATGCTGGAAATAGGATTTTATCTTCTACAATATTGGTATATATGTAAGAGAGAATTTCAAGGTTATTTATTTGAGAGTTGCACATAATATAATATATTTTTATTATTATGTACTTTATTATATCCCTTGTGTCTACAGACGCGCTCTCCCTGTCGGATCCCCTCTCCTATCAGTATCTCTGCTCTCCTGGATGTGTGACGGCCGAGGGGCTCAATGATAAAGACCTGTATAACAAGGTTTTGGTGAGCGAAAAAAATATCAGAAATATTAGTAATGGTTTGCAAATCGGCTTCTTGATGCATTATCTCCCATGTCTGCGCTTAGATCCGTGCAGGGAATATGATTTTATCATCTACTATATTGGTTATTTAATTGCGAGTTGCACAGTGAGAACATAACGTCCTCTGGTGGCAATCCGTGCATCTGAGGAAGGTCTGTGCGAAACGTTATGGTCTCGCTGTCGATTGCAAATCTCAATTAAATCACCTTGAAATTCTATATTTTAGTGCCACGTTCATCTTTCGTATCACTACGGATTGGGCTCCCACTTTTGCACCCGTACGCAGGAGTTCCGTGTTCTTTTACACACTACTATGTTTGTAGAGATTTCTCTCTTGCTTATACCTACATGTAACAACTTTCTCCAACTTCTCCACCTTTGCTGTGATTCTCTCCTGCGAAACAATCTGACACTCGGATCACACTCAGTCAGTGTGAACTTAGTGTTATTCGCATAATTACGATTCTCTCACAAGAGGGCATGAACACCAATGTGAGCGAGTCATAAAGTAGATTCTTAGGGAGCTTAATCTGGGCAGTTAAACCAGCGCAGTGTTTGGAACAGGAGGCAACAAAATAAGGTAATGAAGTATATTACACAGATTTATGACCCTGCAAAAACTGATCAATATTTAAATAAAAAAAAAAAAGTCTTGTGTTTTATCTGCCTAGTTCAAGCTCCCTAAAGGTACCGTCACACTAGACAATATCGCTAGCGATCCGTGACGTTGCAGCGTCCTCGCTAGCGATATCGTCCAGTGTGACAGGCAGCAGCGATCAGGCCCCTGCTGTGCTGTCGCTGGTCGGGGAAGAAAGTCCAGAACTTTATTTGGTCGCTGGACTCCCCGCAGACATCGCTGAATCGGCGTGTGTGACACCGATTCAGCGATGTCTTCACTGGTAACCAGGGTAAACATCGGGTAACTAAGCGCAGGGCCGCGCTTAGTAACCCGATGTTTACCCTGGTTACCTTCCTAAAAGTAAAAAAAACAAACACTACATACTTACCTACCGCTGTCTGTCCTCCAGCGCTCTGCTCTGCACTCCTCCTGCTCTGGCTGTGAGCGTCGGTCAGCCGGAAAGCAGAGCGGTGACGTCACCGCTCTGCTTTCCGGCCGCTGTGCTCACAGCCAGTGCAGGAGGAGTGCAGAGCACAGCGCTGGAGGACAGACAGCGGTAGGTAAGTATGTAGTGTTTGTTTTTTTTACTTTTAGGATGGTAACCAGGGTAAACATCGGGTTACTAAGCGCGGCCCTGCGCTTAGTTACCCGATGTTTACCCTGGTTACCGGCATCATTGGTCGCTGGAGAGCGGTCTGTGTGACAGCTCTCCAGCGACCAAACAGCGACGCTGCAGCGATCCGGATCGTTGTCGGTATCGCTGCAGTGTCGCTAAGTGTGACGGTACCTTAAGAATCTGCTTTCAACTGCTGCTCAGCAAGAATCCGTATTCTATTTACTGACAATCTATGTTAAGTGATTTTTTTCAGTCTGAGTTTGGCCAAGGGGAGTAGAAAGGCTCAGACAAAGAAAGTCACATACACTGCAAGCAGAGTACAGATTTTTTGCTGAGCAGCAGTTAAAAGCAGATTCTTATGGCGCTTGAACTAGGCAGATAAAACAGCTTTGCAGCTCGGTGTTTGAGAGCGGAAAAGACAAAATTAGGTAATGAATAGTGATGAGCGAATATACTTGTTACTCAAGATTTCCCGAGCACGCTCAGGTGACCTCCGAGTATTTTTTAGTGCTCGGAGATTTAGTTTTCATCGCCGCAGCTGAATGATTTACATGTGTTAGCCAGCTTGATTACATGTGGGGGTTGACTGGTTGCTAGGGAATCCCCACATGCAGGGCTGCCACTACAAATTTCGGGGCCCCATACTGGCAAAATTTTCGGGGCCCCCTTGAGACTCCGCCCAGGCTCCACCCCAGCCCCGCCTCCAGGCTCCACCCCTCGAACTGTCCACAGTCCCACCGCTCTCTCTTGGAAAAACTCCACTTCTCACCAATCACACATTAACAGTTCCCATCACCAGATCACACATATAGCAGGCAGCTTTTGTTTTGGCCAAAAGATTTTTTAAGCCGCCACCATAACACGGTAGACACTTTTGGCCGGGCCCTACTCTGCTGTAACCTATTAAATATTTGTTAAAATATGCAATACAATTTAGGTATATTTTTATTTATTTTTCAATTTTTAAAATGCCCAATAATATCACATACAAGGAACAAATACCACAACACCATGACCAGACCACATATTACACCACAGTGATCGAATAATATCACATACAAGGAACAAATACCACAACACCATGTCCAGACCACATATTACCACCACATAGTGACTGAATACTACAATTCTGATCAGTAATTTTTAAAAAAGCACCATACTATCACCATAAGTGCCATTATACACAGGAGATCTGTACTTAGTATGCAGTGTCTGTGTACAGATAATATAGTGATCACTAGTTAAATTATACACAGGAGCTCTGTATACAGTGTATAGTGTCAGTGTATAGGTAACACACTGACTCACCAGTGACGTCTCTAGGTGAAGTCCTTCATCTTTCATCCAGCACAGACCGCCATCATTTCATCCAGCCAGGACTTCTCTCTGCAGGAAATAACAATTATCTCGAGCTCCGCTTGCAGAACACATTACTTAATTTTTCACAACTTCTACATTACACCACATGAAGAAGGCGACATAGTATCACTCTATACAGTAACAGGACCGCCCCCCATTTAAAACAGTATACTCAAAAAATAAAATAAATACATCACTGCAGTAATAATATCCCTAAATTAGCCCCTATGGTATTAATAATATCACCCAGCCTGGCCCCGTGTGTCTCATTCCTGGCGTCAGCCAGATATTCTCCCATCCTGCCCTCATGAGTATCCATTCTGCCCCATATGATCTCCTTATCCTGCCCCATATGATCGCCCCATGTGATCTCTCCATCCTGCCCGACCTGTCTCCATCATATCCATCCTGCCCCATGATCCTGCACGATCTGTCTCCAATTCTGCCCCCAGTGTCTCCAATCATGCCCCATGTCTCCATTCTGCCCCCTATGTCTCCAACCATGCCCCCATGTCTGCAATCCTGACACTTGTCTCCAATCATGCCCCCTGTGTCTCCATTCTGCCCCATCTGTCTCCAATCCTGCCCCATCTGTCTCCAGTCATGCCCCCATGTCTTTCATCCTGCCCCGTGTCTCCAATCATGCCCCGTATCTCCATTCTGCCCCGTGTCTCGCATTCTGCCCCTGGGTCTCACAGTCTGCCCCTGTGTCCAGCATTCTGCACCTGTCACTGTGTCCAGCATTCTGCCCCTGTCACTGTGTCCAGCATTTCTGCCCCACTGTGTCCAGCATTCTGCCCCAATGTCCAGCATTCTGCCCCTGTCACTGTGTCCAGCATTTCTGCCCCACTGTGTCCAGCATTCTGCCCCACTGTGTCCAGCATTCTGCCCCACTGTGTCCAGCATTCTGCCCCACTGTGTCCAGCATTCTGCCCCACTGTGTCCAGCATTCTGCCCCACTGTGTCCAGCATTCTGCCCCACTGTGTCCAGCATTCTGCCCCAATGTCCAGCATTCTGCCCCTGTCACTGTGTCCAGCATTTCTGCCCCTGTGTGTGTCCACCATTCTGTCCCACTGTGTCCAGCATTTCTGCCCCACTGTGTCCAGCATTTCTGCCCCACTGTGTCCAGCATTTCTGCCCCTGTGTGTCCAGCATTCTGCCCCACTGTGTGTCCAGCATTTCTGCCCGTCTCCAGCATTCTGCCCCACTGTGTCCAGCATTCTGCCCCACTGTGTCCAGCATTCTGCCCCACTGTGTCCAGCATTCTGCCCCACTGTGTCCAGCATTCTGCCCCACTGTGTCCAGCATTTCTGCCCCTGTGTGTCCAGCATTTCTGCCCCTGTGTGTCCAGCATTTCTGCCCCTGTGTGTCCAGCATTCTGCCCCACTGTGTCCAGCATTCTGCCCCACTGTGTCCAGCATTCTGCCCCACTGTGTGTCCAGCATTCTGCCCCACTGTGTGTCCAGCATTTCTGCCCCTGTGTGTGTCCACCATTCTGTCCCACTGTGTCCAGCATTTCTGCCCCTGTGTCCAGCATTTCTGCCCCACTGTGTCCAGCATTTCTGCCCCACTGTGTCCAGCATTTCTGCCCCACTGTGTCCAGCATTCTGCCCCACTGTGTCCAGCATTTCTGCCCCACTGTGTGTCCAGCATTTCTGCCCCTGTGTGTGTCCACCATTCTGTCCCACTGTGTCCAGCATTTCTGCCCCTGTGTCCAGCATTTTTGCCCCACACTGTCCAGCATTTCTGCCCCACTGTGTCCAGCATTTCTGCCCCACTGTGTCCAGCATTTCTGCCCCACTGTGTCCAGCATTCTGCCCCACTGTGTCCAGCATTTCTGCCCCACTGTGTGTCCAGCATTTCTGCCCCTGTGTGTGTCCACCATTCTGTCCCACTGTGTCCAGCATTTCTGCCCCTGTGTCCAGCATTTCTGCCCCTGTGTCCAGCATTTCTGCCCCTGTGTCCAGCATTTCTGCCCCTGTGTCCAGCATTTCTGCCCCACTGTGTCCACCATTCTGCCCCACTGTGTCCGGCATTTCTGCCCCTGTGTCACTGTGTCCAGCATTCTGCCCCTGTGTGTCCACTATTCTGTCCCACTGTGTCCAGCATTTCTGCCCCACTGTGTCCAGCATTTCTGCCCCACTGTGTCCAGCATTCTGCCCCACTGTGTCCACCATTCTGCCCCACTGTGTCCACCATTCTGCCCCACTGTGTCCGGCATTTCTGCCCCTGTGTCCAGCATTCTGCCCCTGTGTGTCCAGCATTCTGCCCCTGTGTGTCCAGCATTCTGCCCCTGTGTGTCCAGCATTCTGCCCCTGTGTGTCCAGCATTCTGCCCCTGTGTGTCCAGCATTCTGCCCCTGTGTGTCCACCATTCTGCCCCTGTGTCCACCATTCTGCCCCACTGTGTCCAGCATTTCTGCCCCTGTGTGTCCACCATTCTGCCCCTGTGTGTCCACCATTCTGCCCCTGTGTGTCCACCATTCTGCCCCTGTGTCCACCATTCTGCCCCACTGTGTCCAGCATTTCTGCCCCTGTGTGTCCACCATTCTGCCCCTGTGTGTCCACCATTCTGCCCCTGTGTGTCCACCATTCTGCCCCTGTGTGTCCACCATTCTGCCCCTGTGTGTCCACCATTCTGCCCCTGTGTGTCCACCATTCTGCCCCTGTGTGTCCAGCATTTCTGCCCCTGTGTGTCCACCATTCTGCCCCACTGTGTCCACCATTCTGCCCCACTGTGTCCAGCATTTCTGCCCCTGTGTGTCCACCATTCTGCCCCTGTGTGTCCAGCATTTCTGCCCCTGTGTGTCCATCATCCTGCCCCCCGGGCACCCCTGGATCGCAGCAGCTCTCAAAGAAAAAAAAAAACACAACTTCTTACCTGGCCAAGCTCCAGGGCCGGGTGAAGCTCCCTCTCCAGGCTCCACACAGACGCACTCGCCGCCGGACCCGGCGGCTGACAATGACGTCAGACGCCGGCGGCGGCGAGTGCGCACTGCGGCCCTATTCAGCCGCCAGCCTCAGACTGGCTGGCGGCTGTTAACTATTGACGTGCGGGCGCGGGCCCGCACGTCAATAGTGTGCCGCTGCCGCAGCGCCTGCAGGGGGGGCCCGGTGACCAGATGAGACGGGGCCCGATGCGGGCCCCCTCTGCTCACCGGGCCCCATACGCCAGTCACGGCTGTCATGCCCTGATGGCGGCCCTGCCCACATGTAATCAAGCTGGCTAACAGGTGTAAATCATTCAGCTGAGGTGAGGAAAACTAAATCTCCGAGCACTAAACAAAATACTCGGAGGACCCCCGAGCATGCTCAGGAAATCTCGACTTAGGCTACTTTCACACTAGTGTCGGAATCTCCTCGTCGCAATGCGTCTGGCAGAGATTCCGACGCTAGTGTTTAACGCACTGCACAACGGAGGCAGCGGATGCATTTCTCCGGCGCATCCGCTGCCCCATTGTAAGGTGCGGGGAGGTGGGGGTGGAGTTCCGGCCGTGCATGCGCGGTCGGAAAAAGCAGTCCGTCAGGAGCAAAAAACGTTACATGTAGCGTTTTTTGCTCCCGACGGTCCGCCAAAGCACGACGCATCCGTCGCACGACGGATGCGACGTGTGGCAAAGCGTCGCAATGCGTCGTCAATACAAGTCTATGGGGAAAAAACGCATTCTGCAAGCACTTTTGCAGGATGCGTTTTTTCTGCAAAATGACGCATTGTGACGGATTGCAGTTAACGCTAGTGTGAAAGTAGCCTAACGAGTATATTCACTCATCACTAGTAACGAAGTACCAGTATATTACAAAAATGCGTGACTGTAAAAATCAACAATTAAAAAGAAAATAAGCGAACACTCCTAATCATAAAATTAAATTGAAAGCTAAATAATCCCTGCCAAAGTGTTATGTCCAAGAAACTGGTCTGTGACTTAGTCAGTATCTGTGGATTTTGTGTGGCTTTCCCCTAATCCTTGATTTCTGGTCACAGATGGCGCTGCAAGTAATGGATTTCAGTGATGAGGAAATCCGGGAGGTGTGGAAGCTGCTTTCTGGCACGTTGCAACTGGGGAATTTGGAGTTCATGACTGCAGGGGGCGCTCAGATCACAAGCAAAGCAGGTGAGAATCATTATAATGTCAATTATTACCTGAAGATTGTGGGAAAAATTCCTTTAAAAACTGGCTGACAGAGATTAGAAAACTGCATTTGACTGCACGACAAATGAATGGGTAACTAGCACTGTATGGTGGCTCAGTGGTTAGCACTGTACGGTGGCTCGGTGGTTGGCACTGTACGGTGGCTCGGTGGCTAGCACTGTATGGTGGCTCGGTGGTTGGCACTGTACGGTGGCTCGGTGGCTAGCACTGTATGGTGGCTCAGTGGTTGGCACTGTACGGTGGCTCGGTGGCTAGCACTGTATGGTGGCTCAGTGGTTAGCACTGTATGGTGGCTCGGTGGTTTGCACTGTACGGTGGCTCGGTGGTTTGCACTGTATGGTGGCTCGGTGGTTTGCACTGTATGGTGGCTCGGTGGTTGGCACTGTATGGTGGCTCGGTGGTTGGCACTGTATGGTGGCTCGGTGGCTGGCACTGTATGGTGGCTGGCACTGTATGGTGGCTAGCACTGTATGGTGGCTCGGTGGCTAGCACTGTATGGTGGCTAGTACTGTATGGTGGCTAGCACTGTATGGTGGCTCGGTGGCTAGCACTGTATGGTGGCTCGGTGATTAGCACTGTATGGTGGCTAGCACTGTATGGTGGCTAGCACTGTATGGTGGCTCGGTGGTCAGCACTGTATGGTGGCTAGCACTGTATGGTGGCTAGCACTGTGCGGTGGCTCGGTGGTTAGCACTGGTGGTTAGCACTGGTGGTTAGCACTGGTGGTTAGCACTGGTGGCTAGCACTGGTGGCTAGCACTGGTGGCTAGCACTGGTGGCTAGCACTGTATGGTGGCTCGGTGGCTAGCACTGTATGGTGGCTCGGTGGCTAGCACTGTATGGTGGCTCGGTGGTTAGCACTGTATGGTGGCTAGCACTGTATGGTGGCTAGCACTGTATGGTGGCTGGCACTGCGGTGGCTCGGTGATTAGCACTGTATGGTGGCTCGGTGGCTAGCACTGTATGGTGGCTAGCACTGTGCGGTGGCTCGGTGGCTAGCACTGTATGGTGGCTCGGTGGCTAGCACTGTATGGTGGCTAGCACTGTGCGGTGGCTCGGTGGCTAGCACTATGGTGGCTAGCACTGTATGGTGGCTCGGTGGCTAGCACTGTATGGTGGCTAGCACTGTATGGTGGCTAGCACTGTATGGTGGCTCAGTGGTCAGCACTGTATAGTGGCTCAGTGGTTAGCACTGTATGGTGGCTAGCACTGTGCGGTGGCTCGATGGCTAGCACTGTACGGTGGCTCGGTGGTTAGCACTATTGCTTTGCAGTGCTGGGGTCTGCTGCGGAATATAATGGCGCTATAAAAGCAACACATAATAAATGCAAAACTGACTTGGATGTTGTGCCCCTTTTTTCAGTAGGATTGTAACTATTTTGAACATTCTTTTTCTTTTCTGTTTCTCCCTTAGTTTTGAGTGACGTGGCCGATATGTTGGGGTTGGATTCCTTCCAGCTGTCGGAGGTTCTCACTCAGCGATCAATGATTTTGAGGGGGGAAGAGATCAGTTCTCCCCTCACGGTGGAGCAGGTGATTGCTCGTCTCTTCTTACTATACAATCAGATACTCGGGAAGAAAGTTCGGTGGTGGGGGGGGGGCGGTCGGGTCTCCTCTATTCCTGGAAGAGACGGCAAATCCAAAAGGTGTCTTGTGCCTCTGCGTCCCGCACAGGTGGGATCCAGGATATGGGGCAGGGAACAGGTACAGAGGGCGGAAATTGTCCATTGCTGTCATATTTCCTTCTTTGTAAGTAGAGAAGGTTCTAAAGAAGGAAACTGACAGGTAAATGGAAATATGATTGCTGGATCTGACTACACAAGGTTTGTTTGTAGTCTGTTACCGTGGAGACACGTTGTTCTTTGTTTGAGCTTTAGACACAAAATAATGGGATATTTTTCATCTTCTCCTATTGCAAGGTTGCTATATTTCTCATTGTTGCTACACTCGCTATGGTCTTAACTAGTGATGAGTGAATATACTCGTTACTCGAGATTTCTCCAGCACGCTCGGGGGTCCTCCGAGTATTTTTTAGTGCTCGGAGATTTTGTTTTTCTTGCCGCAGCTGAATGATTTACAGCAACTAGCCTGCTTGATTACATGTGGGGATTCCCTAGCAACCAGGCAACCCCCACATGTACTTATGCTGGCTAACAGATGTAAATCATTCAGCTGCGGCAAGAAAAATTAAATCTCCGAGCAATAAAAAATACTCAGAGGACCCCCGAGCGTGCTGGAGAAATCGCGAGTAACGAGTATATTCGCTCATCATTGGTCCTAACATGTAATGTGCACTCATCCTCTCCAGGCTATAGACTCCCGGGATTCCTTGGCGATGGCGCTCTACGCTCAGTGTTTCTCCTGGCTGCTGGGAAAAATAAACGCTCGTATAAAGGGAAAGGAAAACTTCAAGTCGATCGGGATTCTGGATATTTTTGGATTTGAAAATTTCCAGGTAGTTTCAAGATTTAGACCACATGATTCATGGCGTCACTTCTTCTGATGATTTGGAACCACATGGCGTTTTGAATTCTGGTTGTGCCCAAAGTTTAAAGTAAAAAATCCTTTTGGTTCATTCCCTAAATCTGTATGCGGTCATGTGACCTAAAATCTGGAGTCCCACCATGCACTGCTGTCAGGATACATAATTGTATCTTTAGCTTTCCGTCTGATTGGAGGATAGACTATCGCGTGGTCTCTTTACCTTGGAAATGGCCCAACATGGTGGAGACAAGGCAGCATGGCCAATTTAATCTGGAAACAGCGCCACTGATGTCTGCAGGCAGTGTGTGGTACTGCAGCTCAGTCTCATTCGCTTTAGTAGCCTTGAGTAGCAATACCAGATACCAACCAGGGACAAAGGTGGCGCTGTTTCTAAAAGGAAGTGGCTAAGTTTTTATACAAACCCTTTAATGGAGCGTCCCCATCCGTACTCAGCCACTTCCATGCCAGGAACTGTTGTGGAGGGAAACAGACCGTGTTGTGCGATCTTTGACTCCATGTTATTTTATCGCTGTCCAGGTGAACCGGTTTGAGCAGTTTAATATTAATTATGCCAACGAGAAGCTCCAGGAATATTTCAATAAACACATATTTTCCCTGGAACAGCTGGAATATAACAGGTAACGAATTCCGCGACAATCTAATCTGTATGTGCTGATGATTTTGGTTCATTTTTTTTTTCTTATAAATCTAAAATTAAGCAAATAAGTAAAAAAAAAAAAAAAAAAAAAAAACTTTTATTTTTTGTCTACAGCTCTTATGTAGACCGATGCGTCTCCATGGTGAAAAGCTGTACAGTGGATTCTACAGTCTTACTCTCTTCCCACGATACCTACCTGATTCAGAGGACTGATAGAAGTAATTTATAACTTCGGAACCTGACTACATTGTGGTTTGTTTGTAGTCTGTTACCATGGAGACACATTGCTCAGCAAAGAATCTGTATACACAAAATAGATTTTTTTGTAAAGTTGCTTCCTCAAACTTATAAATGGAGTTTAATGTGAGTGAAGTGTAATTATTAAAGAATGTATCTTTTTTTTTTTTTTTCAAGTTTATAAAATATATTTTGTCTTCATTCCTCCACCATTTTCAAAATCGCTCCTTATGGTCAGTAGACGGAAGTATTTGCAAATAATGTATACAACCCAGCCCCACTTTCTCGCAGCTGATGAAGAACTTGTTGAGTTACGGAGGTCAGGACAGGTTTTAGGCCTTGGCATGGGAACACATTCACTTACAGCAAGCAGGGATATTGATAGTGGTGGAGAATGAGGACCCTCTTGGGGAGAGATAAACCAGATACTAATAAAAAGAATGCTGGCATGAGATGCCCATGATCCATTAAGAGGCTCATCTCTTGCTTTCTTGGCTTGCGACACAAAGACAAATCTATGCCATTTTATACAGTCAGTGGCGGGATGTACTGGCCCCACCCCTGCCGCTGAGCTCCACCCCTGCCGCTGAGCTCCACCCCTGCCGCTGAGCTCCACCCCTGCCGCTGAGCTCCACCCCTGCCGCTGAGCTCCACCCCTGCCGCTGAGCTCCACCCCTGCCGCTGAGCTCCACCCCTGCCGCTGAGCTCCACCTTTCTTTTTTTTTTTTCCCTCTATTATATTTGATGGAGCTGTTACAAAAGTTGCAATTAGCGTGCGCCATAAGTCGCCCATAGTCGCCTCTAATGTTAGAAAGTTTCTGAACTTTTTTTTTTGCATTCCCTTCTACTCAGGGAAGGCATACACTGGGAAGCCATTGACTGGATGGACAATGCAGAATGCTTGGATCTGGTGGAAAAGGTGGGAGCTGTGTATATATAATGGGTGATGAAGACTGGGATAGATGGATACGATTCGCTGCACAAATCACAACACGTCCTTGCATGCGCCGCCATCGTTAACTCTTTTCTCTACCATCATTTCTATAGAAACTCGGTTTGTTGGCTTTGATTAATGAGGAGAGTCGTTTCCCAAAAGGCACAGACCTCACCCTGCTAGAGAAGCTCCATAACCAGCATGCTGTAAGTGCTCTTTACGCTGCTGCCTAGTTGGGCAGCTTTCCCAGGGTGGTCGCTATAATATATTTTTCTATTAGGTCGGTGCTCTAACCTATTGTGGGCCCCGTATTCTTCTCCCATTAATTACTCTTTTTAGGCACCGCGCTAAATCCCCCATAAAAACTAGACCCTATGATAAAATTCTGTCTAGAGCTGCCACTAGGGGGCGCTCTGGAGTTTGAGGACGGTCTTAAGTTTGCGAAATGCATAAATCCAATTATCGTATGTTCCCGCCGTCTCCATCCAAAATGTCCCCAAACTTTCCAGAACCTCAATCTTTGCATAATTGTCAGTGGTCAGACTGGCAGAACTGCCCCATGAGCTTAAGACGACTGCTTGTATGCTATAATTTTAATATGTAATTCTGTTTGTGACCCAGAACAATCCGCATTATGTGAAGCCGCGGGTAACCGAGAACCAGTTTGGCATCAAGCACTATGCCGGCGAGGTAAGTTACTACTTGTCTTAAATCATCATCCTGCTCTTCTAGCATCATGCAGGTGCTGTGCGGCTGCCAGTGGGGGGGTCTCCCGTTGCAGTGCTGTGGCTACCATCATGGTTGCCTGCCCGTGCGGTGTGGCGGCTGTCGGTGGGGGGATCTACCATTGCGGTGGGGGCCTGCCAATGGGGGGACCTGCCCGTGCGGTGTGGTGGCTGCCGGTGGAGGGGCCTGCCCGTGCGGTGTGGCAGCTGCCAGTGGGGGGATCAACCATTGCGGTGCTGTGGCTGCCGGTATGGGGGCCTGCCAATGGGGGGGCCTGCCCGTGCGGTGTGGTGGCTGCCGGTGGGGGGATCTACCATTGCGGTGTTGTGGCTGCCGGTGGGGGGATCTACTGTTGCGGTGCTGTGGCTACCATCATGGGGGGCCTGCCCGTGCGGTGTGGCGGCTGCTGGTGGGGATCTACCAATGCGGTGCTGTGGCTACCGTCATGGGGGCCTGCCCGTGCGGTGTGGCGGCTGCCGGTGGGGGGATCTACAGTTACAGTGCTGTGGCTGCTGGCATGGGGGCCTGCCCATGCGGTGTGGCGGCTGCTGGTGGGGGGGCCTGCCCGTGCGGTGTGGCGGATGCTGGTGGGGGGGCCTGCCCGTGCGGAGTGGCAGCTGCCGGCGGGGGATGGCTGCCCGTGCAGAGCGGAGGCTGCCGGCGGGGGAGGAGCGGCATCCTATGATCTTATACGATCTTTTTTTCGTCATTGTTGGCCATTTAGGTCATGTACGATGTGAAAGGCTTCCTGGAGAAGAACAGGGACACGTTTCGTGATGATATCTTGAACATGCTGAGAGACAGCAGGTAAGATTGTTCGGCTATCTACCACACAAGGGGTGGCATTCCATTATAAAGCGCCCCCTATACACATACATCTTCATTACTTAGGTTGGATTTTATCTATGACCTATTCGAAAAAGTCTGCAGCAGAGGTGGGGAGCAAACATTAAAGATGGGGACACAGAAGAAGAAGCCGACGGTCAGCTCTCAGTTCAGGGTAAGTGCAATGAGAATCAATCAATCTGCGCCTGATGCAGAACATCAAACCTCCTGTATAAAGAGACACAACAGCCTGTGGCCACCACTAGAGGGAGCTTATGAGCTTCCTGCATCACCTGTATGCACTGAGCTCCCCCTAGTGGTGTCTACAGGCAGCCAGAATGAATTACCATGTGTCTCAATGGCAATGCAGTGGATTTGGAGGTTTGCATCAGAAAAACTGAGCACCAACCACTATGAAAATCCATTAAGAAACGAATCTGTACAGAACGCTATCGGGAGTGATGCTGTTTTCTCCTATTCTTGTAGGAGTCCCTCCATTCTCTCATGGCAATGCTCAATACCTCAAATCCCTTCTTCATCCGCTGCATAAAGCCCAACACCGAGAAGGTGCGTACAAGTCATAAAGGCAAAAAGGCGCATTATCCTTCATGTGGACCCAGCCAAAATGTGGTTACTACTTACCCAGTTTTATCTTCGGGTTTATTCCAGCTGCCGGACAAGTTCAGCCCGGACGTGGTCCTCAATCAGCTGAGATACTCAGGAATGCTGGAGACGGTGAAGATCAGGAGGGCCGGATACCCCGTTCGCAGGCAGTACCCCGACTTCATGAGCCGGTGAGCACGTCAAAATAAATAGCAGATTGCAGTGCAGTTCACTACCATGCAAGCACAAACGATCAGGAGTGTTTCAACTCGCTGACAGCAAGCAGAGGTATTAAAAAAAGTAAACCGTGGAGTTTTTGTTGGGTTCTGTCAGCTTTGCTTTTTCACTTTTTCACTTTTCTAGCATTAGGAGGAGTATTGACTCCTAATTATCTACACTTAGGTATAAGATGCTGCTGAAGAATAATACTGGTACCGATGATCGGGGAAAATGTGCAGCTTTCCTGCAGACGTTTGAAGACTCCAAGAAAGAATGGCAGCTTGGAAAAACCAAGGTATAAAATACAAAGCAGGATTCAGTGTACGACCTGCAACCACCACTAGGGGGAGCATGGGAGCTGTATAACCCTGTCTGCCAAGAGCTCCCCCTAGTGGTGTCGCTTGTACGTTAAAACCGTTTTTTTGTTGTTTTTTTGTCACTAAAGTAGCTGTTTCTCTGGCTCTTTTGCTGCCTGTATTTGTATGTAGTATTAGGGTAAGACTTTGTAAAATAAGCTGCTTAATCGCCATATGTGCTGTAAATGAATAACTCAACTGGAGTCAAGGAGGAGGAGCCGCTCGGTAAGAGTCAAGGTTGCCGTGTGCTTTACTTTCGGAGAACAGGATGTCTAGCCTCAAACCTGTACAAAACCCGACTCTGCCACTTGCTGCGGCCAGGACAATTTCAGGCAGGATTGATGCAGGTCACAGTTTGTCACAGCAAGCCATATTGGGCAAACTTATGGTATGGCTGCCTTGACTCTTCCCCCGAATGGCTCCACCTTCTTGACTCCAGCAAGGTCATTTATACACAGCACATGCAGGCACTAAACTGAATATTGGTTGTTGCAACTCAGAGACCGTTTATTCCACCACACTGCATCAATCCCGATCAAAAATTGCTATATGTGGGCAGGGATTTAGTGAACCCTGACCCTTTTCAGCGCAGGACTGCGCAGATTTCACTGGACAGTCCCCAAAACTTTGGCCTGTATTATCCTAGTATTATATTCAAGGACACCTATAGAAAGCAAATGGGATTGTTTATGGTGATGAGTGAACGTGTGCTCGGATAAGGCGTTATCTGAGCATGCTCGGCTGCTAAGTGTCCTTGGCGAGCTCGAATGCCATGTTCGAGTCACTGTCGAACAGCCGCCATGACTCGAACATATATCAACACCTTATCTGAGCACGTTCGCTCATCACTAATTGTTTATTATCCTTCCCCACCTCCTTTATGTAATAACATGGAACTCCTAAAAACTGAACTACGACCATTATAAATAAATATGTTCATATTTGTTGCATTTTTGCACATAAGATATATGTTTTTGCTCTATGTGACTTTTTAGGTTGCATCGTGTTATTACATCTTTGTCATGTTGGGGGCTCTGCTGTTTAGATACAAAGCCCCAAATACCCTGCACAGACTTACATTAGAAGTACCTGCAGACACCACCAGGGGGAGCTCCTTGCATAAGGTCTCATTATGTAGCTCTATGTATATTGGTATGCAGTGAGCTCCCTCCGGTGGTGACTGCAGGAAGCAAGAGTTTACTCTTCACTAAATCTTTGCCGTGCAGGGGATTTGGCGCTTTGTATCAGAAAAGCGAAACTCGGACCACTGTAAAGATGGAAGCATTGGCCGGTAAAGTTTAGTGATCATGAGGACGGCCGAGGTATTTCTTTAGTGCAAAGAAGTTCCCCACTAGACCTCTGATGTATTACTAATACTGATCCCTCCATTTGTTAGTTCTCATCACCAGTAGCTGTACTGGTGCTTGTAGTTCTTCAA
Source organism: Ranitomeya imitator (assembly GCF_032444005.1). Taxonomy (NCBI): domain Eukaryota; kingdom Metazoa; phylum Chordata; class Amphibia; order Anura; family Dendrobatidae; genus Ranitomeya; species Ranitomeya imitator. The sequence continues at coordinate 16,800,491 of NC_091288.1, forward strand.
CCGCTGGAGCTCCGTACGTACCAGTTTTGGATTTTTTTTTCATATTTATTGTGGTTGCATTCTCGTCTGATGAAATGTCATTTTATGAAACGATCATTGTTACTGCGCTGAGACAGTCATTTTGTCAGAAGTGATAAACCGCCGTGACTGATGAGTTTTCCCAGTGACGGCGGTGACCCCACCCTGTGGTATGAGGCAGTGGGCGAGGGACGTACGGGGGGTTTATGTGGGTCATGGGCAAGGTGACATCACGTGGCGATATGTCAGAGAGAGGGCTCGCGGGCGTCACATGGGGCTTTCCCTGGTTGGGGGGCACTGGCCTGGAGCTGGGGGGCGCCTGCCATGCCTGCGGAGTCACACTGGGTTATTGTGGATGGGATGGGGATGGCCTGGGGCGATGCACAGAAAGCCTCTTTGTTCTGCTCGGGTCACAGACTGCGCCTTTTGTCGTCGCGTTTGGGCTCTGAATGGGACGTGTTCTTTTAACAGTCGAAGTGTTATTGCAGTTAATATTGGTCTTAACCCTTATTGTGAGGCGTTCGTCCCCCGTACAGACCAAGTCCCCTCTAATCGCAGAAGCCTGAAGCTCTGAGACGTTTCGCCAGGTTACGTCAAATCCCCAATCCATAACTTACCTGTTGGTTCCCCCTCCCCATCACTCGAATGCTGGTCCTCATCGGTCTTTATTAACTTTGACCACAGCGGTCTTGCGTCGTGCGTCACTTCGGAGGTCCGTGATTGGCTACTGTGGTCATGTGGCTGAATGGCTCGTGACCACCGGAGTAGACCGAGACCAGTGTGGACCACCAGAGCGGAGCCTGGACTAGGAAAAGAAAATCTATCTGGGATCTTTAAACATTAAATGACAAATATTACAACTTGGGGATCAGTGGGTGGTTGATGCGGGGGAAGATTATATTAAAGGGGCTCTCCACGTCTAGGTTTCTGGCCTTTGTTGACCAATGCGGTGTTAAAACCTTAAAATCAGACAGTACTCGCCCTCCCCTGGTCCAGCACCGGCTGTCTGTTGCCGCTGCTCGGCTGTCTGTTGCCGCTGCTCGGCTGTCTGTTGCCGCTGCTCGGCAGTCTGTTGCCGCTGCTCGGCAGTCTGTTGCCGCTGCTCGGCAGTCTGTTGCCGCTGCTCGGCTGTCTGTTGCCGCTGCTCGGCTGTCTGTTGCCTCTGCTCGGCTGTCTGTTGCCTCTGCTCGGCTGTCTGTTGCCTCTGCTCGGCTGTCCGTTGCCGCTGCTCGGCTGTCCGTTGCCGCTGCTCGGCTGTCCGTTGCCGCTGCTCGGCTGTCCGTTGCCGCTGCTCGGCTGTCCGTTGCCGCTGCTCGGCTGTCCGTTGCCGCTGCTCGGCTGTCCGTTGCCGCTGCTCGGCTGTCTGTTGCCGCTGCTCGGTCTTTGTGCATTTTTGGCTTTCGCAGAGCAAAACAACGGCTGCAGTCAATCATTGAGCTCGGCTACTCTGTACATGTAGACAGCACAAGCTGCAGTGCCAAGCTCAGTGGTGGGCTGCAGTGGTGATGTGCACTGTAGTTGGGGCCGCAACAGCCAGACACAAAAGCCAAAGTGGCAGCGGAGACCTGCGCCGAAACTGGGGAGGATGACCACCCTATGATTTTATTGTATAGACACAGGGCTGGCCATTGGAGGACCCCTTTAAGTTTGTCATAGCATGCCAGTCTTAAAGTGTAACTGTCAATATATGAAAGGTGCTGCTGATTGGTGGGGGGCGCAGGCCCTGAGACCCCCACCAATGAGATAAAATGAACTGCATGCACAGGGTGGTCTATGGGCTCCATAGTAGGTCCCTATGTCCATAGACTGCTCCGTTCGTGCAGCTAATACAGGAGGAGTTCTCGTTAATTGACAGCAAGCAGAGATCTTTAAAAGGGTAAAGGATTGAAACCTTTTATGTATATCAGAAATGTGCAGAACTTTTTATTGAAAACTGGGAAAATCCTGCCCTGCCCCCCTGCGGTCAGCTATAAGTGTTCAGTTCCCCAACAGCACCACCACAGGTCAGATGAAGCATTGCGAGGTGCCCATTGAAATGAGGGACATCTGCGAATCCTTCAGAAAACGTCATTTAATATTATTCCCAACTTATGATGGATATTACCGGACAGTGCTTGTATATGAAAGCAGGTTTCCTATTTAACGTTTATTAAAAATTTCAGCCATTCTTGAGACAAACACTTTTTTTTTTTTTTTTGTTTACAACTCATTGTCTTGGAAACCGACCACCACTGCTAGTCAGAGCTTGTAAGCACTGCACATAGTCTGCTATCTCCTAATCCTGGGCGGCTTCAGCTCAGCGCTTACTAGCTGGACAGCAGCAGTGGCCGGTTTCCTAGACAACAAGCTGAAAACATTAGTATCCTAACAGCTTCAGAGTAGTAAATTGGAGAAATGTTTTTCTTTTTACAAGATCAGTCTATGAAGATGAGAAGAAGCCCTCGTCTACTACATGGGGGGCTCAGAATGTGGGCTCCAGCCTGTTGCAGGGGTCGGCCGTGTTCTTGCTGCCCCGATTTCAGGAGCTCGTTGACGCGGCTCCATGCGCTTTTTCTCCCGTCGATTGTTTGTGAACGGAAGGAACAACTTCTGGAAGGAAGCGGGGAGCACAAGGAGGGGGCAGCGTCTTTGTCATAGGGCTTAGCCAAATAAAACAGCTGCCATGTACAGCACAGCGCGAGTGCTGCTGGAGGGCAGTTACTGGGCAGTGCCATCCACACTCTGCCCTGGTCTGTCTGCAGATTATGGCACCTGGGGCTCTTGCACTCCTTCTTGGGGACTTATTTGGGGTCTTTGCTGGTTTCTCCGGTCCCTGGTCCATCACATGTACAGTTCTGGAGTGTGTGGGTCCAGGCCCATTGTGCAGCCCGGGTCAGGTCTGCGTCTCTGGATCTTCCTGCAAACCCATCTCTGTATCCTGTGTCATTTTTCCCATCCTGTGCGCGTTCCTACATCCCAGGGTCCCTCCCATCCTGTGTGTCCAGCGCAGATGTAGCAGAGCGGAGTGGGTCAGCGCTACAATGTGAAGGTTGAAAGAATTTAGCTATAGTGGGCTTATCCGCAGTCCCATGTAAAATCATAGTGATGCAGATAAACCTGATGCATCATCTGACCTCTGAGAGGTCGCATCTGATCCAGGAGATAAATGAAAAAGTTCAGCTCTGCTATATCTGTATGTGCAGACATAGACCATGCATGGTAATAACGATGAATGCTGGCCAGGCGGTGAGTGTGGATGGGGGCCGCTGCTTTTTTGGCCAGGCAGTGGGGACTGCTACATTTTTGATCCGGTGGTGTGGGCCACTGCATTTTTGGCCAGGCGGTTGAGGCCGCTGCGGTTTTTGGCCAGGCGGTGGGGGCCGCTGCGGTTTTTGGCCAGGCGGTGGGGGCCGCTGCGTTTTTGGCCAGGCGGTGGGGGCCGCTGCGTTTTTGGCCAGGCGGTGGGGGCCGCTGCGTTTTTGGCCAGGTGGTGGGGGCCGCTGCGTTTTTGGCCAGGCGGTGGGGGCCGCTGCGTTTTTGGCCAGGCGGTAAAGTCTGGTGTGTTTATGGCCAGGCGGTGGGGGCCGCTGCGTTTTTGGCCAGGCGGTGGGGGCCGCTGCGTTTTTGGCCAGGTGGTGGGGGCCGCTGCGTTTTTGGCCAGGCGGTGGGGGCCGCTGCGTTTTTGGCCAGGCGGTGGGGGCCGCTGCGTTTTTGGCCAGGCGGTGGGGGCCGCTGCGTTTTTGGCCAGGCGGTGGGGGCCGCTGCGTTTTTGGCCAGGCGGTGGGGGCCGCTGCGTTTTTGGCCAGGCGGTGGGGGCCGCTGCGTTTTTGGCCAGGCGGTGGGGGCCGCTGCGTTTTTGGCCAGGCGGTGGGGGCCGCTGCGTTTTTGGCCAGGCGGTGGGGGCCGCTGCGTTTTTGGCCAGGCGGTGGGGGCCGCTGCGTTTTTGGCCAGGCGGTAAAGTCTGGTGTGTTTATGGCCAGGCGGTGGGGGCCGCTGCGTTTTTTGGCCAGGCGGTGGGGGCCGCTGCGTTTTTAGCCAGATCTGCATTTAATTCTTAAAACTGCACCTGATAAACTCTGCTGCATCTGCTTGTGCACTGCTATTCCGTCCTTACAATCTGGTGCGTGCCCTTTTTGTGTTTGTGGTGTCCAGCTTACTGACTCATAACTTTGGATCATCCCCTTCTCCTCCTCTGCTCAACCCCTCCCCATAACTCCTTTCTTCTAGTCCAGAGCCGCACAGACCGCACGGCTGCAGTTCACACCTATCATATGGCTCCCGTCACCTCACTTACAGGGTGTCTTCACTCACCCACAGGTGTTCCTCAAAGAAGCTCTGGAGCAGCGTCTGGAGAAGACTCGGGACCAGGAGCTGAGGAGAGCGGCTTTGGTCATCCGGGCGCACATCCAGGGTTACATCGCCAGGTACGGCTTTGTTGCGCTCGGCTTTTGCTCCTGTATTCTTATGTCTGACTGTGAAGATTATCCCAAGGTGAAACCGTGCATGCGCCTGATGGAGGCGCTGACTCCAGAGAACGTGGGGTTAATCATATCGATCATTTCTGGAAAACAATGAGTGATCTATACCGCAGGGGGATGTATGGTACGTGCTAAGTTAGATGGTGTTTTAGAAACTTTTTCTGCCAACTGAAAAAGTTTTGAGAAGTTTTAAGAGAAAATGACGGAACTATAAGAAGGTGAAAAATGCACCATTTTTTGCTCAGTACATTTGGGTAAATACTATGAGACGGCAAAAGTAATAAATGTTTGGGTGTTTCGCCAAATATAATGTCACTTATTGCATTGTGAAAACGTGCCCCATTTTGTACCATTTTTACACATTCCTAAAGTCGTGCATCTCACAGCACAAACCTCATCCCATTTTTCTGTAATTCCATTGTTTTATCAATTCTGGCCCCGAGAGCTTAGTCGTCTTTCCTTATTTGTGTAACATAAGGACATTCAAACTATTGAGCGAAGAACCAGAAGTCCTTCTAAATTAAGGAATTGTGGCCATTTCGTTGATTGGAAGTGGATGATGGTGATGAATGCGAGCTCTTATTTTTAGCCCCTGCTGTTACTCTGGGTCAGCGGGCCGGATGTAGGACAAGGTGATGTTTTTGTTCAGGGAGTAGATTGCAGGATGGTGCGGTGTTTGTTGCTGCAAGGAATCAGGGCAGAGAATGAGTCATATGTGACATGGACGTTTCTGCTTTCATGCGTCTCGGTCCATCCAGGAATCATCGATAAATGGTGCAAATGGGGGAATTGTGGTGCTGCCCTACACTGCCTGGTGGTCTACTACCTACTATAATACTGCTCCTATGTACAAGAATATAACTACTATAATACTGCTCCTATGTACAAGAATATAACTACTATAATACTGCTCCTATGTACAAGAATATAACTACTATAATACTGCCCCCTATGTACAAGAATATAACTACTATAATACTGCTCCTATGTACAAGAATATAACTACTATAATACTGCCCTTATGTACAGGAATATAACTACTATAATACTGCCCCCTATGTACAAGGATATAACTACTATAATACTGCCCCCTATGTACAAGGATATAACTACTATAATACTGCTCCTATATACAAGAATATAACTACTATAATACTGCTCCTATATACAAGAATATAACTACTATAATACTGCCCCCTATGTACAAGAATATAACTACTATAATACTGCTCCTATGTACAAGAATATAACTACTATAATACTGCTCCTATATACAAGAATATAACTACTATAATACTGCCCCCATGTACAAGAATATAACTACTATAATACTGCCCCCATGTACAAGAATATAACTACTATAATACTGCCCCCATGTACAAGAATATAACTACTATAATACTGCTCCTATATACAAGAATATAACTACTATAATACTGCCCCCTATGTACAAGAATATAACTACTATAATACTGCCCCTATGTACAGGAATATAACTACTATAATACTGCCCCTATGTACAAGAATATAATTACTATAATACTGCTCCTATGTACAAGAATATAGCTACTATAATACTGCCCCCTATGTACAAGAATATAATTACTATAATACTGCTCCTAAGTACAAGAATATAACTACTATAATACTGCTCCTATGTACAAGAATATAACTACTATAATACTGCTCCTAAGTACAAGAATATAACTACTATAATACTGCCCCCTATGTACAAGAATATAACTACTATAATACTGCTCCTATGTACAAGAATATAACTACTATAATACTGCTCCTATGTACAAGAATATAACTACTATAATACTGCCCCCTATGTACAAGAATATAACTACTATAATACTGCCCCTATATACAAGAATATAATTACTATAATACTGCTCCTAAGTACAAGAATATAACTACTATAATACTGCTCCTATGTACAAGAATATAACTACTATAATACTGCTCCTATGTACAAGAATATAACTACTATAATACTGCCCCCTATGTACAAGAATATAACTACTATAATACTGCCCCTATATACAAGAATATAATTACTATAATACTGCTCCTAAGTACAAGAATATAACTACTATAATACTGCTCCTATGTACAAGAATATAACTACTATAATACTGCTCCTATGTACAAGAATATAACTACTATAATACTGCTCCTATGTACAAGAATATAACTACTATAATACTGCCCCCTATGTACAAGAATATAACTACTATAATACTGCCCCTATATACAAGAATATAATTACTATAATACTGCTCCTAAGTACAAGAATATAACTACTATAATACTGCTCCTATGTACAAGAATATAACTACTATAATACTGCCCCTTATATACAAGAATATAACTACTATAATACTGCCCCTGCGGACATTGACTGGACAGTCATTTCAGCATGGTTTCCCTGTAGAATATACTGTGTTTTCGCTATAGTTTCATCTTTTTGACCTTTTGTATGCAGCGATTCTGTAGATTCGGGAGGCTGAGAACATGGACTGGCAGGAAATTGGACATATTGACAGTGTCCTTGGTGGAGTTTATGCACGCAGTAACTTCCTCCCTCTTTTCTTGCAGGAAGCATTATAAGCACGTGCGTCTTGGCATCATCACCATTCAGAAGAATTATCGAGCTCATTTTTGGAAAGCAAAATACCTAAGGCTCCGACATTCGGCTGTGCAGTTTCAGAAGCACTGGCGCGGGAGGACTGCGAGGCGCCTGTATCAGCAAATGCTGGAGGAGGAAAGGAGATGTCGAGAGGAGGAGGAGAGAAAACGGAAAGAGGAGGAGGAAAGACTAAGGCGAGAGCTGGAAGAGCAAAGAAGAATGGAGGAAGAGCGGAAAAGACGAGAAGAGGAAGAGCGACGGTAATGGATCACCCAATCCTTGGATCTCTTCTTTACTCTGTGGATCTGTTGGAGCTCTTCAACTTCAGTTCTTCGAGGATTTCTCTTATCTTGGGTTGGCCTAATTCAATTCTCCAATTCCTTTTTTTTTTTTTTTTTTCCAGGGAGCAGGAGCGGCTGGAGACTGAGCTCAGGGCTGCTCAGGTTAGTCTGGCATTGTTGGTTCACATTTTCTTGTCGACTGTTGTGCACTAGAAGATAATCGCCGTCACCAACTTGGCCAAAAACCGAAAGGATGGGTGTCTCCATTTCTCCAAATTCTATGTTTTAACTTTTATTACTATATTTTCTAGGAAGAACAGGAAAAAGCTCGAAACCTGGAGAACCTTCTCCTCCAAGAGGAAGAGAAACGACAGATGGACGAGATCTTGAGACTGGAAAAAGAGATAGAGAAATTGCATCAGCAACAGAAGATAGACGGAGTGTCAATCACTTGCACGAATACCCGTAACGAGTTGACGCGACAGCGGGAGGAGCAGATCCATAAGCTTGAGAAGGAAGCCTCTCGGGTGGCTCAAGAGTTCTTGGAGCTGTTGGATTTTGGGAACTTGGATGAGAGCGCCAACAGCTTAGAGAATGGCGTTGAAGGAAACTTGAACGTGAGAGGCAGTTTGGTGGCCCCTTTGGCTGAGGAGGAGGTTGATGAAGGATTTCATGCAGATGATGAGATGTTACCACCTCCACCTCCGATGTTATTGGAAGAAGATGACTACTTGCTTAGGACAAGCGAGAGCTTTTCGGAAAATGGAACGTACACGCAAATTCCTGGCAACTCCACGGATTCCCAGGTGTCTCCTCTAGAGCCACAGTCTGCTCAAGATGTGTATAGCGCCCTCTCTGACAAATCTGAGAGCATCTATCAGTGTCTGTCAGATATCCAAAGTAACAGCGAAGAGGCCCAGGAGCCCATCTACAGCTACCCTCCAGATGTGGAGTCAGACTATGACCATGAAGAGTTTGACGAAGGTCCACCGGGTTCTACTGATGCCAGGAACTCAAGTGACGGTCACTTAACCGATGACGAGATTCTTCGGATCTCCAAACCCGGCAGTTACGGATCCCAGTGTGGAAGTCTGGACTCGGTGAGTAGCCCCATTGGCTCATTGTCTGGTCTTGCTCTTCGGAGAACATGCCCACATGGTGTCACGTCTCGGGTCGGTATGTGCACAGTTCCTGTTTTTCTCTTGCATGGACTTGCGATATTGACTTTTCTGAGCTCATCTGTATTTTAGTGGCCACAGAAAAGCTTTTTATTGTTACTTTTAGTGTTTTGCTTCAGCTTTGCAGGAAGTGTTTGTGCTGAGATTACAGAATAGCGATGAAAAGCTCCCAGTGTGGACGACTGAGGTTTATTCAATATTTTTCTTGTAGTTCTTGGACAGTGATGAAGAGGCAGACAGCCATATTGACACCGATGAAGAACTGATGACTTCACGTGTCACGCTGTTTAATGGAGGCGGCCCCCCCTATTTCCACAGTTACTTGTATATGAAAGGTAATGGATTTAATCAATTAAATTCATACATTTCCTTCTTTACTAGAAGCTTTCCTCCGATAAGCTGAACATGGGGTGCCTTGCTGTCCCTCACCCCCAAGGGATCTAGTTTTAAGTTTTCCGGCAGGATCAGAGAAGCATTGTACCGCTCTCCTTCATATTGATCTTGTCCTTCCAGCTGGCGGCCTCATGAACATGTGGAGACGTCGGTGGTGCGTCCTAAAAGACGAAACCTTCATGTGGTTTCGGACTAAACAGGAGGCTTTGAAATCCGGCTGGCTCTATAAGAAGGGAGGTGGGATGTCGACATTGTCCCGGCGCAACTGGAAACGACGCTGGTTCGTGCTGAGAGAGTCAAAGCTGATGTACTTTGAGAATGACAGCGAGGAACGACTAAGGGGCACCATCGACGTCCGCAACGCTAAGTAGGTCCCCGGATGGCTGGAGGATCGGTCGCGTATTACATCCTGTATGTGTCTGACTCCTGTCTGCTGTGATTCAGAGCCATCATTGATATTCATGAGAAGGAGAACGCGCTGGATATAGTCACCGAGGAGCGAACCTATCACATCGTGGCCGAGACGCCTGAAGACGCCAGGTAAGGGTTACATTATAACTTATGCAAGTTTTGGGGCTGATGCACCAAGAATGGTGTTTTGCACTCTTTATTAAGAGTCTGCTGGGATAAAATGTGCCAAAATTGTTAAAAAGCGTGCACCACTCAGATGGTGTGCATCTGCCTCCGAAGAGTACTCCTGGTGTTCACTGGGCTACATTTCTGGTGTAACTTGCGCCACTTTCCTAACTTCTCATACTTTTGTGGCATAACTGATAATGAATTTGTTGGGACGCATTAGGCCGAGCAAATCCAACTCTTCAAAAAGTTAAGAGTTTGGAAAGAGACACCAAAAGTAGCAAAACTTCTGTGCACACTGAGGAATCGGCCAGTGAACGTTTCAATTCGTCACCAATTTCAAGATGTTTGTTGGCAGTCAATAAGCAGAAACCTTCTTTGGATTCACTCTTTGTACAAATGCACATTGGCTACAAATGTATCCAGCCGACTCCAGATTGAAACCTATTTACCTACATTGATACTTTGTAGCAAACCATCAGGACATGAGGAGTCTTGTGTTTGTGATGCCTACCTATTTACTGATAATAATATATTATAATAAATAATAATTATTATTTTATTATTATATTAATAATAATAATAATCTTTATTTTTATATAGCGCTAACATATTCCGCAGCGCTTTACATTTTTTCACACATTCTCATCACTGTCCCCGATGGGGCTCACAATCTAAATTCCCTATCAGTATGTCTTTGGAATGTGGGAGGAAACCGGAGTGCCCGGAGGAAACCCACGCAAACACGGAGAGAACATACAAACTCTTTGCAGATGTTGTCCTTGGTGGGATTCGAACCCAGGACTCCAGCGCTGCAAGGCTGCAGTGCTAACCACTGAGCCACCGTGCCGCCCTTATTGCAATCTATTTGATCATTAAGGCTATGTGCACACGTCAGGATTTCTTGCAGAAAATTCCTGAAGAAAACCGGACATTTTCTGCAAGAAAACCGCATGCCTTTTTTAGCGTTTTTTTTGCATTTTTTTTCCAGAGCTTCCCCATGCATTAAATAGCGGGAAAAATGCAAAAAAAAAAAGCAAAATTCGGCTACGTTCACATTTGCGTTGTTGGGCGCAGCGTCGGCGACGCAACCAACAACGCATGTACACAATGCAGCGTTTTGCGACGCATGCGTTGTCATAAGATCGTACAGAGCAGGAATTTCGGCACAGGGAAAATGCTACAAGTAGCGTCCTCTGCGCCCTGTCTGTGCGTCAATATGACGCATGCGTCGTAAAACGCAATACAACGCATACCGGCGGATGTCCATGCACCCCCATGTTTAAGATAGGGGCGCATGACGCATGATGCGTCGACGAAGCTGTGCCCAACACTGCAAATGTGAACGTTTCCTTAATGAACATGCTGCGTTTTTTACCGCGATGCGTTTTTTTTGCGGAAAAAAACGCATCGTGTGCACAAAAATTGCACACTGCATTCTAAATGATAGTATGCATATGTATGCGTTTTTTATCGCGTTTTTATAGTGTGCACATAGCCTTATAGCTGATATTTACTGACTGCAAGCAGCGGTCTAAGATGGTGAGAAAGTTGGGCACAAAGCACCTTAGTACGTTGCAGAACGCTTCCTATACATCGGGTGATTTGGGACCACTCGTGTGGCGACTTATTGCCCCCCCCAGCAGTATTGTGGGCCGCGAGGACTGACCCAGAACCGTATCCTCCTCTCACCTCTTGCAGCGGCTGGTTCAATGTCCTGAGCAGAGTTCACAGCGCGACCTCCCAGCAGCTGCGAGATATGAGGGATGAGCAAGCCAACCCCAAGAATGCTGTGGTAAGTGTCCGTGTGAGTCACGCCATGTTCACAGGCGTCTCGATTCCTTCAAGTCTCCTGCAGAGAGGACCGCGTTGCCCCATGAACCCGACCGTGGTCAGACATTGTCCCGCTCCATCCTGAGACCAGTCTTTCTTCTTTCTGTCTCCGGCAGGGAACCCTGGATGTCGGCCTTATTGATTCTGTCTGCGCTTCTGACTGTCCTGATCGGTAATCGCTTATTTTCCAATAAAAATTGTGAAAGTTGGAAAATCTATTACCCTTGTAGAAAAAAAAAAAACAGGCAATGATTTGTGTATAATTTAGTACATTTGTTCAGGGTTAGAAAAAAAAAAGTTGCTTTCTTCCGGAAACGGCGTCAATGGGTTGTCTGTTATTGCAGCTCCTCTCCATTGATGTAAATGAGGATAATATGCAATACCACATGCAGCCTGTGAAGAGGTGTGGTGCTATTTCTGGAAGGAAGTGGCTGGAGGCTATTGGGGCACTCTATGATTTATGAAATAGACCTATATACATAGGTAAAGAATGTAGGGGAACCCCTTTAAAGAGAACTTGCCGCTTGCTTTAAATATATATATATATTTAACCTGGTGTAAATGCCGCTGTTCTCCTGAATCTAGGGCTGTCTTTCTTTTGTTCCTGCGCCTCTCAGTTCCTGAGGTACAGCCCCTTGTTCCCTGTATTTAAATCAAGTCTGATTAGCAAAGTGGGTGTGGTCCTCCCGAGGATTCCAACAGAGAAAAGCTTAAACCACGCCCACTTGTTACAAACACTAGATTTATGTACAAATAAGAGGAGGTGGCCATATCTCCAGAATGGAGAGATACAGGAACAAAAGAAAAACCACGCCGGATCAGGAGAAGAGCAGTGTTAACAACTGGTAAAAAAATATATATATATATATATATATATTTATGGCAAATGACAGGTCCCCTTTAAGACTATATGTAGTTCTAAATGTTGTGATTTGCAACTATTGTGGTATAAAAGAGCTCAGGCGACAATTATCAGATGGTATTGCGTTTGAATTGTGATTTGGTACAACAACGTTTATACCAAAGTAACCCTAGAACACATCATGTAATTCTATTGGAGGCCACTAGAGGGCGCTCACTGCATATGGATTTATTGAGTTGTAGTGGTGGCTTTTTAAATTCTGATAGTGAGCTCACCCTAGTAGTGGCAGAATGAATTCTGATAGTGAGCTCCCTCTAGTGGTGGCTGTATGAATTCTGATAGTGAGCTCCCTCTAGTAGTGGCTGTATGAATTCTGATAGTGAGTTCCCTCTAGTGGTGGCTGTATGAATTCTGATAGTGAGCTCCCTCTAGTGGTGGCTGTATGAATTCTGATAGTGAGCTCCCTCTAGTGGTGGCTGTATGAATTCTGATAGTGAGCTCCCTCTAGTGGTGGCTGCATGAATTCTGATGGTGAGCTCCCTCTAGTGGTGGCTGTATGAATTCTGATGGTGAACTCCCTCAAGTGGTGGCTGTATGAATTCTGATGGTGAACTCCCTCAAGTGGTGGCTGTATGAATTCTGATGGTGAGCTCCCTCTAGTGGTGGCTGTATGAATTCTGATGGTGAGCTCCCTCTAGTGGTGGCTGTATGAATTCTGCTAGTGAGCTCCCTCTAGTGGTGACTGTATGAATTCTGATGGTGATCTCCCTCTAGTGGTGGCTGTATGAATTCTGATGGTGAGCTCCCTCAAGTGGTGGCTGTATGAATTCTGATAGTGAGCTCCCTCAAGTGGTGGCTGTATGAATGCTGATGGTGAGCTCCCTCAAGTGGTGGCTGTATGAATTCTGATAGTGAGTTCCCTCTAGTGGTGGCTGTATGAATTCTGATAGTGAGCTCCCTCTAGTGGTGGCTGTATGAATTCTGATAGTGAGCTCCCTCTAGTGGTGGCTGTATGAATTCTGATAGTGAGCTCCCTCTAGTGGTGGCTGCATGAATTCTGATACTGAGCTCCCTCTAGTGGTGGCTAGGGTTGAGCGACCTTTACTTTTATAGGATCGGGTCGGGTTTCACGAAACCCGACTTTTTCAAAAGTTGGGTCGAGTGAAATCGGCCGATCCTATAAAAAAGTCGGGGTCGGCCGAAACTCGAAACCCAATGCAGTGCATTGGGTTTCCAATGGTTCCCAGGGTCTGAAGGAGAGGAAACTCTCCTTCAGGCCCTGCGATCCATATTTAAGTGTAAAATAAAGAATAAAAATAAAAAATATAGCAGTACTTACCCTCTGATGCGCCCTGGTACTAACCGGGAACCTTCCTTCCTTCGAATCAGCGCTTTCAGGACCTTGCGGTGACGCAAGGTCCTGAAAGCGCTGATTCGAAGGAAGGAAGGTTCCCGGTTAGTACCAGGGCGCGTCAGAGGGTAAGTACAGCTATATTTTTTATTTTTATTCTTTATTTTACACTTAAATCTGAATTCCGATACCAATTCCCGATATCTTAAACATATCGGGAATCGGTATCGGAATTCCGATTCCAGATTCAGAAGATCGCCGACTTCATGGCCGACCCCACACAGGGGTCGGGTCGGGTTTCATGAAACCCGACTTTGCCAAAAGTCGGCGACTTCTGAAAGTGGCCGACCCGTTTCGCTCAACCCTAGTGGTGGCTGTATGAATTCTGATAGTGAGCTCCCTCTAGTGGTGGCTGTATGAATTCTGATAGTGAGCTCCCTCTAGTGGTGGCTGTATGAATTCTGATAGTGAGCTCCCTCTAGTGGTGGCTGTATGAATTCTGATGGTGAACTCCCTCTAGTGGTGGCTGTATGAATTCTGATGGTGAACTCCCTCTAGTGGTGGCTGTATGAATTCTGATGGTGAACTCCCTCTAGTGGTGGCTGTATGAATTCTGATAGTGAGCTCCCTCTAGTGGTGGCTGTATGAATTCTGATAGTGAGCTCCCTCTAGTGGTGACTGCTGTTATCCAGAATTTTATCATTTAACTCAATGGTTGTGACCCCGACCTTACTAAGTAGTAATGTGTGAACCGATGCATGTAGCTGGGAAATGCTCCCATTGAAAATCCTGTGATCTCATTCATCTCTATCTCTTTTTTTACAGACCGAATTCCTTTGTGATAATCACTGCAAACCGGGTGATTCACTGTAACACGGATATTCCGGAGGAGATGCATCACTGGATCTCTCTGCTCCAGAAGCCGCGCGGAGAAGCCAAGGTGGACGGACAGGAGTTTCTGGTGAGAGGTAAATGAATCGGAAACATGGACGGCAATTGGTGGCTGCAAAAGAATGTTTTAAGGAATTGTTGCTAATAATAACAGAATATTCTTGCCTGTGGGCAGTTTTGGGGCCGATGGCCCTATGAATACTCTTCCTGCACTTCTGCTTGGTCCTAAGCATTTTAGCGAACATTCAGATCTCTTCTTTCATTTATTTACCCATGGAGCAAAAATAAAAGTTGGCTTGTAACTGACTGCACTAACCTACTAAATCACAGTGGCAAGAAGTGTTGTCATGGGAGCACAGGTTGGGTATAGAAATGATGCTGTATATATTCTAACTGGTTGGTATGTGGCCCGTGACATTAACAACGCTGAGATCTCGGTATACAGTAGTAGGAAGTGTTGTCATGGGGACACAGAAAGAGAATACACATATTTATACTATGAGTTCCAATCATTTACTGTGTGGGCCCGGCACTATATGACGGCACTCTGAACACAGCGACTACAAAGTGCCAGGAAGCATTGTCATAGGGAAACATTATTATACTTTTCTTGTAATACATTTTCTTTTGTGTTTTTTTTCAATTGTTTTGGTTTTGGGCTCGTGTCATTGTGACAACACTTATGTAGCAGAACAGTGGCAGGAAGTGTTATCATGGGGACACCGAAGTAGAATATACACCTGTATCTATATATATAATTGCCTAAGGGTTTTTCCGTCTGTCTCTGTCTGTCTGTCTGTCCTGGAAATCCCGCGTCTCTGATTGGTCGAGGCCGCGACCAATCAGAGACCGGCACAGCATCAACGTAGAAATTCCGCGTCTCTGGTCGAGGCCTGGCGGCCTCGACCAATCAATCAGCAACGGGCACAGCGACGATGATGTCATAATGGTTGCCATGGCGACGATGATGTCATAAAGGTTGCCTCGACCAATCAGCGACTGGCACAGTGTGCCGCAAATTCTGGAATCATCATTGTCCATATACTACGGGGACATGCATATTCTAGAATACCCGATGCGTTAGAATCGGGCCACAATCTAGTCTATATATATATAATTGTCTAAGGGTTTTTCCGTCTGTCTGTCTGTCTGTCTGTCTGTCTGTCTGTCTGTCTGTCTGTCTGTCTGTCTGTCTGTCCTGGAAATCCCGCGTCTCTGATTGGTCGAGGCCGCCAGGCCTCGACCAATCAGCAACGGGCACAGCGACGATGATGTCATAAAGGACGGGTGACGGGCACAGTATCGACGTAGATGTCATAATGGTTGCCATGGCGACGATGATGTCATAAAGGTTGCCTCGACCAATCAGCGACGGGCACAGTCTGCTGCGAATTCTGGAATCATCATTGTCCATATACTACGGGGACATGCATATTCTAGAATACCCGATGCGTTAGAATCGGGCCACAATCTAGTACTGTATATATTCCAACTGGACGGTATAAGGATGCGTCATCAAATGACCACTGCTAGAGCAGTGGAAAGAAGTGTTGTCATGGGGACAGAGAAGAATATACAAATGTATACTGTATATATTCCGATTATTTCCTGTGTGGCCCCTGCTAGAATGCCATTGCAGGAAGTGTTGTCATGGGGACAGAACATGGAGCTATACATTATAGAAAGCCTGGCTTGCTCTTTGATACTTGTGATATTTTGGCTGCACTTATGTAACATAACATTGCTTGTGTTCCCGCTCTGACAGGTTGGATCCATAAAGAAGTGCAGAACAGCAGCAAAATGGCGTCGCTCAAATTAAAGCGTCGCTGGTTTGTTCTGACCCGAAACGCTTTAGATTATTACAAGTCCTCTGAGCGGACGGCATCCAAACTGGGCACCCTGGTCCTCAACAGCCTGTGCTCCGTGGTGCAGCCGGATGAGAAGACCCACACGGAAACAGGTGCGGTGACCAGATGTCTGCAGGGGCGCCCCGCCACCGTCCTCCCTGTACTCATCAAATCAATACTTCTATCTGCAGGATATTGGAACATCGTCGTGTACGGGAGGAAACATTCCTACAGACTGTACACAAAGCTGCTCAATGAGGCCATGAGGTGGGCCAACGCCATCCAGGGGGTCATAGACAGCAAAGCCCCCATAGAGACCCCCACCCAGCAACTCATCCGGGACATCAAGGTGAGTGCGGGAGATCCAGTAATGACTTGATCAGCAGAACAGTGAGTGCAGCTCTGGAGTATAATACAGGATGTAACTCAGGATCAGTAATGTAATGTATGTACACAGTGACTGCACCAGCAGAATAGTGAGTGCTGCTCTGGAGTATAATACAGGATGTAACTCAGGATCAGTAATGTAATGTATGTACACAGTGACTGCACCAGCAGAATAGTGAGTGCTGCTCTGGGGTATAATACAGGATGTAACTCAGGATCAGTAATGTAATGTATGTACACAGTGACTGCACCAGCAGAATAGTGAGTGCTGCTCTGGGGTATAATACAGGATGTAACTCAGGATCAGTAATGTATGTACACAGTGACTGCACCAGCAGAATAGTGAGTGCTGCTCCGGAGTATAATACAGGATGTAACTCAGGATCAGTAATGTATGTACACAGTGACTGCACCAGCAGAATAGTGAGTGCTGCTCCGGAGTATAATACAGGATGTAACTCAGGATCAGTAATGTATGTACACAGTGACTGCTCCAGCAGAATAGTGAGTGCAGCTCTGGGGTATAATACAGGATGTAACTCAGGATCAGTAATGTAATGTATGTACACAGTGACTGCACCAGCAGAATAGTGAGTGCAGCTCTGGAGTATAATACAGGATGTAACTCAGGATCAGTAATGTAATTTATGTACACAGTGACTGCACCAGCAGAATAGTGAGTGCAGCTCTGGGGTATAATACAGGATGTAACTCAGGATCAGTAATGTAATGTATGTACACAGTGACTGCACCAGCAGAATAGTGAGTGCTGCTCCGGAGTATAATACGGGATGCTTCGCTGGTGTCTTGTTTTTTTTTTGTTTTTTTTTTTATTGTTGGATGATCTCTTTTTAATCCTTTATTCAGTGATAATCTTACAATCCTCCTTCTGTGATTATTGTTATACTGCCACCCAGTGGTGATATTTAGGTACTGCGTATGTCATGGTAATTGCGCTTCCCTCTCTATCAGGAGAACAGCCTGAACGGTGAAGCTGTTGAACAGACTTACAGAAGGAACCCGATATTGCGATACACTCAGCATCCCTTGCACTCGCCACTTCTGCCGCTGCCTTACGGGGACGTCAACCTGAACTGTAAGTATTGTCCGTCCTCCGCACATTAGGGAGACGCAGCAGACGAGGCGATGAGCCGTCCTCTCTACTATACAGCAGATCACCGGCTTCCCTAACAAATATGACTTCATGGAGGCTCAAAGGGAAACTTTAAGCCTTCACTGTTAATGGGGCCTATAGGAGGCTGTGTGTGACATGCGCTCTGCGAGTATTTGGCAAGAAAATACTAATGAGCACAGAGTGAAGAGATTATTATTATTATTATTAGCCCTCTGTTATTCCTCCTGGAAATTCTTAACTTTACCAGTGGGTGTTACCTTTCACCTTAGGCCTGGTCTCTCCACAGTCTGGGGGTCTCATCGTAGCTGATACACCTTTCTGACAAGGAATTGGTGACCCCCATTTGGAAACTTAGATCTGCATATCCAGGAGCAATAACACAGGGAAGGCCCAATAGAATTGTAAGAAGAGGCGCTCTATAGCGCCACCCTTGTCTGTGGGTTTCATCTGGTATTGCAGCTCAGCCCCATTGACAGTAAGGCCCCCCAGTCCGCTGCCCACCGTAGGTTCAGAGTGTTGTCCTCACTTTCTTACAGTGCAGAAGGAGAAGGGTTACACCACGCTGCAGGACGAGGCCGTGAGGGTCTTCAACTCCCTCCAGGAGATCGAGACCGTCCCTGACCCGGTGCCCATCATCCAGGGCGTCCTGCAGACCTGCCAGGACCTGAAACCCCTACGGGATGAGGTTTACTGTCAGCTGATCAAACAGACCAATCACGTCCCACAGCCGAGCAGCCCGGGCAACCTGCGCCACTGGCAGCTGCTCTCCAGCATGAGCTGCACGTTCCTGCCCGGCCGAGACATCCTGCGCTACCTGAAATTCCACCTTAAGAGGTAAAGCTGCAGCGTTCTTGTGCATTATACCTGCGCTATATGGAGAAAGCATGTGCCCCCCCCCCAGGAGCTCTCCTGACCTCCTGATCCACCTCCATAGACCTTAGTATGGAGCGATGACGGCCCCCGCTCTCCTGGGAAGGAGTCCTACACCATTATGGGGACGTCTGTGACGCTCGGCATTGTGCTTGGTGATGTACGGCTGCATGGCCAGCGCTGGATGTGTTAAAATGTGAGAACTGCAGGGAAGGAAAACTGGAATGCAATGATGAATGAAGCCATCCTTTTCTTCATGTAGTGTCTGTGTTTTACTTTTGCTTAGTGGACATAGATGGAGTTTGTGTTTCCTTGTCGGACCCTTCTGAGCCGCTGTCCTCTTGCAGGGTGCGGGACAGCTTTACTGGCTCGGAGGTTGAACAGTTCGCTCATTTCATTGCTGATGCTCTGAAGAAAACTAAATGTAGAGAGCTGGTCCCGTCACAAGAGGAGATCTCTGCGCTGCTGTCACGCAGCAACATGAACACAACGGTCTTCTGTCATGGCGGCGGCTCCTGCCAGATCAGTATTAATTCTCACACCACGGCAGGAGAGGTAATGGTGGGGTGGAGGGACTGCTGCATTGTGTATAATGGGTGAATGAAATGCGGCCCACTTTATACAGATCATACAGCCACCACTAGAGGGAGCTCACTACATACAGATTATACAGCCACCACTAGAGGGAGCTCACTACATAAAGATTTATACAGCCACCACTAGAGGGAGCTCACTACATACAGATTTATACAGCCACCACTAGAGGGAGCTCACTACATACAGATTTCTACAGCCACCACTAGAGGGAGCTCACTACATACAGATTTCTACAGCCACCACTAGAGGGAGCTCACTACATACAGATTTATACAGCCACCACTAGAGGGAGCTCACTACATACAGATTTCTACAGCCACCACTAGAGGGAGCTCACTACATACAGATTTCTACAGCCACCACTAGGGGGAGATCACTACATACAGATTTATACAGTCACCACTAGAAGGAGCTCACTACATACAGATTTATACATCCACCACTAGGGGGAGCTCACTACATACAGATTTATACACCTGCCATTAGAGGAGCAGATTTAATTAATTTCCATGTTAATTCCATCTTTGTCCCTTTAAACCTAAGTGATGACTGTGGGGATTTATATTATTGCAGGTGGTGGAAAAATTAATCCGTGGCCTGTCTATGGATGATAGCCGTAACATGTTCGCCCTTTTTGAACGTAACAAACAAACTGACCGGGCGGTGGAGAGTCGGGTTATTGTCGCAGACGTGCTTGCAAAGTTTGAGAGGTTAGATTTTTTTTTACAATTTTTTTTTTTGAGTATCTGCTCTGGAGTATAATACAGGATGTAACTCAGGACTAGGGTTGAGCGAAACGGGTCGAAAATATTCAAAAGTCGCCGACTTTTGGCAAGGTCGGGTTTCATGAAACCCGACCCGACCCCTGTGTGGGGTCGGCCATAAAGTCGGCGATCTTTTGAATCTAGAATCGGAATTCCGATACCGATTCCCGATATGTTTAAGATATCGGGAATTGGTATCGGAATTCAGATTTAAGTGTAAAATAAAGAATTAAAATAAAAAATATCGCAATACTTACCCTCTGACGCGCCCTGGTACTAACCGGGAACCTTCCTTCCTTAGAATCAGCCTTCCAGGACCTTGCGGTGACGTCGCGGCTTGTGATTGGCCGCGCATGTGACCGCTCGCGCGACCAATCACAAGCCGCGACGTCACCGCGAAGTCACCGAAGGTCCTGGAAGGGCTGATTCTTAGGAAGGAAGGCTGCCGGAAAGAAGCAGGGCGCGTCCGAGGGTGAGTACAGGTCCTTCTCAAAAAATTAGCATATAGTGTTAAATTTCATTATTTACCATAATGTAATGATTACAATTAAACTTTCATATATTATAGATTCATTATCCACCAACTGAAATTTGTCAGGTCTTTTATTGTTTTAATACTGATGATTTTGGCATACAACTCCTGATAACCCAAAAAACCTGTCTCAATAAATTAGCATATTTCACCCATCCAATCAAATAAAAGTGTTTTTTAATAACAAACAAAAAAAACAACAAATAATAATGTTCAGTTATGCACTCAATACTTGGTCGGGAATCCTTTGGCAGAAATGACTGCTTCAATGCGGCGTGGCATGGAGGCAATCAGCCTGTGACACTGCTGAGATGTTATGGAGGCCCAGGATGCTTCAATAGCGGCCTTAAGCTCATCCAGAGTGTTGGGTCTTGCGTCTCTCAACTTTCTCTTCACAATATCCCACAGATTCTCTATGGGGTTCAGGTCAGGAGAGTTGGCAGGCCAATTGAGCACAGTAATACCATGGTCAGTAAACCATTTACCAGTGGTTTTGGCACTGTGAGCAGGTGCCAGGTCGTGCTGAAAAATGAAATCTTCATCTCCATAAAGCATTTCAGCCGATGGAAGCATGAAGTGCTCCAAAATCTCCTGATAGCTAGCTGCATTGACCCTGCCCTTGATGAAACACAGTGGACCAACACCAGCAGCTGACATGGCACCCCACACCATCACTGACTGTGGGTACTTGACACTGGACTTCAGGCATTTTGGCATTTCCTTCTCCCCAGTCTTCCTCCAGACTCTGGCACCTTGATTTCCGAATGACATGCAAAATTTGCTTTCATCAGAAAAAAGTACTTGGGACCACTTAGCAACAGTCCAGTGCTGCTTCTCTGTAGCCCAGGTCAGGCGCCTCTGCCGCTGTTTATGGTTCAAAAGTGGCTTTACCTGGGGAATGCGGCACCTGTAGCCCATTTCCTGCACACGCCTGTGCACGGTGGCTCTGGATGTTTCCACACCAGACTCAGTCCACTGCTTCCTCAGGTTCCCCAAGGTCTGGAATCGGTCCTTCTCCACAATCTTCCTCAGGGTCCGGTCTCCTCTTCTCGTTGTACAGCGTTTTCTGCCACATTGTTTCCTTCCAACAGACTTACCATTGAGGTGCCTTGATACAGCACTCTGGGAACAACCTATTTGTTGAGAAATTTCTTTCTGGGTCTTACCCTCTTGCTTGAGGGTGTCAATGATGGCCTTCTTGACATCTGTCAGGTCGCTAGTCTTACCCATGATGGGGGTTTTGAGTAATGAACCAGGCAGGGAGTTTATAAAAGCCTCAGGTATATTTTGCATGTGTTTAGAGTTAATTAGTTGATTCAGAAGATTAGGGTAATAGGTCATTTAGAGAACCTTTTCTTGATATGGTAATTTGAGACAGGTTTTTTGGGTTATCAGGAGTTGTATGCCAAAATCATCAGTATTAAAACAATAAAAGACCTGACAAATTTCAGTTGGTGGATAATGAATCTATAATATATGAAAGTTTAATTGTAATCATTACATTATGGTAAATAATGAAATTTAACACTATATGCTAATTTTTTGAGAAGGACCTGTATATACCTAATAGGAATATACTCACCCTCGGACGCGCCCTGCTTCTTTCCGGCAGCCTTCCTTCCTAAGAATCAGCCCTTCCAGGACCTTCGGTGACATCGCGGCTTGTGATTGGTCGCGCGAGCGGTCACATGGGCGGCCGCGCGGCCAATCACAAGCTGCGACGTCACCGCAAGGTCCTGGAAGGCTGATTCTAAGGAAGGAAGGTTCCTGGTTAGTACCAGGGCGCGTCAGAGGGTAAGTATTGCGATATTTTTTATTTTAATTCTTTATTTTACACTAAAATATGGATCGCAGGGCCTGAAGGAGAGTTTCCGCTCCTTCAGACCCTGGGAACCATGGAAACCCAATGCACTGCATTGGGTTTCAGGTTTCGGCCGACCCCGACCCCGACTTTTTTATAGGATCGGCCGATTTCACTCGACCCGACTTTTGAAAAAGTCGGGTTTCGTGAAACCCGACCCGATCCTATAAAAGTAAAGGTCGCTCAACCCTACTCAGGATCAGTAATGTAATGTATGTACACAGTGACTGCACCAGCAGAATAGTGAGTGCAGCTCTGGAGTATAATACAGGATGTAACTCAGGATCAGTAATGTATGTACACAGTGATTGCACCAGCAGAATAGTGAGTGCAGCTCTGGGGTATAATACAAATGATAACCCACATGCCCTGTTATTGTGTATTCACTTGCTGTTCTTTGCTGCCTTCTCTCTTCTCAGACTCGCCAGCACAGAGGAGGAGGAGGAGAATTCGGGGCAGTGGACTTTGTATTTCAAACTCTACTGCTTCCTGGATGTGCAGAGCGTTCCTAAGGAGGGTGTTGAATTTGCCTTCATGTTTGAGCAGGTCGGTCTTATTTAATAGATAATTTAAGCAATAAAACGCTGTGGAGCATTTCATCTTGCTGAGAGATCTGTCGAATAGTGAAAAGATATTACCGAAATTTCCAGTTCTTATTCTCCAGATAGCAATATGTCAGTAAGAACAGATTTTACAACATTTGATGGTGTACTACAACCTCATCTATTATTATTTATGAAATCTGAAATGCTTTGAACCATCTAATTAAAGATCTAAACTGATCAAAAACTCAGTGTCTTTATAATTCATCTATTATGGGGGCAGATGCTCATCTTTCTGATACAGAGCTCCAAATCCCCTGCAAAGACGTAGAGTAAATGACCAAATCCCGTCTGTCTGCGTTCACCACTAGAGGGAGCTCACTGAAGACAGGTTTTGTGCTGAGTTTAGTGGGAGATGCTTTACAATGTGTGAGCTCCCCCTAGTGGAATGTTCTTTACGGACTGAAAGCAGAGGTTTAAAAGATTGTGAAACATTGAAACAAATGGGGAAAAAAACAAACTTTTTTCTATTTAATACTAATCCTGAACATAAATTCATAAGTCATGGTAGTCTGGGTCTATTCTCTAGCATAAAACAATGACAGACTATTCTATACCTATCCACATGCTGCTTCTCTGATATGACTTATGGTTACATTTTTTTAGGCTCATGAAAGTCTTACAAGCGGCCACTTCCCAGCCCCCGAAGACACATTACAGCACTTGGCTGCCTTAAGATTGCAATATCAACATGGAGACTTTGCCAAAGTTTCATGGTCACTGGAAACTGTTTATCCTGTTCAGCGGCTAAAAAATAAGATTCTTCAAGCCACCAAAACCAGCAGTGGCTCCTCCGGGCAGACCCTGGAGAGGAGGAGGACCAGCTTCCTGGAAGGGACCTTGAAACGTAGCTTCAAAGTGGGCTCCATGAAGAAGCAGAAGATGGAGGAAGAACAGATGATGGAGATGTGGGTAAAGGAGGAACTGTCAGCAGCTCGTACAAGTATAGCCGAGAAATGGAGCCGCCTCTATGGGATGTCCCAGCACCAAGCCATGCTCAATTACATGGCGATTGTCATTGAGTGGCCGGGGTACGGATCCACTCTCTTTGATGTTGAGGTAAGAGATCCCTACAGAAAACATAGAATATAACAACTATAATACTGCCCCCTATGTACGAGAATATAACTACTATAACACTGCTCCTATGTACAAGAATATAACTACTATAATACTGCACCTATGTACAAGAATATAACTACTATAATACTGCCCCTAAGTAAAAGAATATAACTACTATAATACTGCCCCTATGTACAAGAATATAACTACTGTAATACTGCTCCTATGTACAAGAATATAACTGCTATAATACTGCTCCTATATACAAGAATATAACTACTATAATACTGCCCCCTATGTACAAGAATATAACTACTATAATGCTGCCCCTATGTACAAGAATATAACTACTGTAATACTGCTCCTATGTACAAGAATATAACTACTATAATACTGTTCCTATGTACAAGAATATAACTGCTATAATACTGCTCCTATATACAAGAATATAACTACTATAATACTGCTCCTATGTACAAGAATAGAACTACTATAATACTGCCCCTATGTACAAGAATATAACTACTATTATACTGTCTCCTATGTACAAGAATATAACTACTATAATACTGCCTCCTATGTACAAGAATATAACTACTATAATACTGCTCCTATGTACAAGAATATAACTACTATAATACTGCCACTATGTACAAGAATATAACTACTATTATACTGCCTCCTATGTACAAGAATATAACTACTATAATACTGCCACTATGTACAAGAATATAACTACTATAATACTGCCCCTATGTACAAGAATATAACTACTATAATACTGCCCCTATGTACAAGAATATAACTACTATAATACTGCCTCTTATGTACAAGAATATAACTACTATTATACTGCTCCTATATACAAGAATATAATTACTATAATACTGCCCCTATGTACAAGAATATAACTACTATAATACTGCCCTATGTACAAGAATATAACTACTATAATACTGGCCCTTCTGTCCTTGTTTTTCAGTATAAAGAAGGAGGATTTCCTAATGATTTGTGGCTTGGGGTCAGTGCCGAAAATGTGTCGGTTTACAAACGAGGAGAACCAAAGCCGCTGGAGACGTTTCAGTATGAACACATCATTTTCTTCGGAGCTCCGCAGCCCAATACCTTCAAGATTACAGTAGACGACCGAGAAATGTTCTTTGAAACAACCCAGGTCAGAGTCATCATGGATACAAGCATTGTCCTTCGTGTCATGAAAGAAAGTTATTAGAAAAGTAAAGCAAAGTATGAATGCGTAGTATTGTGCTGGCGGTATAGATGAGTCACCATAGTATTGTGCTGGCGGTGTAGATGGGTCACCATAGTATAGTGCTGGCGGTGTAGATGGGTCACCATAGTATAGTGCTGGCGGTGTAGATGGGTCACCATAGTATTGTGCTGGCGGTATAGATGAGTCACCATAGTATTGTGCTGGCGGTATAGATGGGTCACCATAGTATTGTGCTGGCGGTATAGATGAGTTACCATAGTATTGTGCTGGCGGTATAGATGGGTCACCATAGTATAGTGCTAGCGGTATAGATGGGTCACCATAGTATTGTGCTGGCGGTATAGATGGGTCACCATAGTATTGTGCTGGCGGTATAGATGGGTCACCATAGTATTGTGCTGGCGGTATAGATGGGTCACCATAGTATTGTGCTGGCGGTATAGATGAGTTACCATAGTATTGTGCTGGCGGTATAGATGGGTCACCATAGTATAGTGCTAGCGGTATAGATGAGTTACCATAGTATTGTGCTGGCGGTATAGATGGGTCACCATAGTATTGTGCTGGCGGTATAGATGGGTCACCATAGTATTGTGCTGGCGGTATAGATGGGTCACCATAGTATTGTGCTGGCGGTATAGATGAGTTACCATAGTATTGTGCTGGCGGTATAGATGGGTCACCATAGTATAGTGCTAGCGGTATAGATGGGTCACCATAGTATTGTGCTGGCGGTATAGATGAGTCACCATAGTATTGTGCTGGCGGTATAGATGAGTCACCATAGTATTGTGCTGGCGGTATAGATGAGTCACCATAGTATTGTGCTGGCGGTATAGATGAGTCACCATAGTATTGTGCTAGCGGTATAGATGAGTCACCATAGTATTGTGCTGGCGGTATAGATGGGTCACCATAGTATAGTGCTGGCGGTATAGATGAGTCACCATAGTAGAGTAGTAGTACTTTTTGTTTCTTCTTTCTCTCTTTGCTCCTTCTGGGGACTTTGATAGAGAGGAAACTGTATGAGACTTGGCTTTTTGGTTTGCATTAGTCCCTAATCCATGCGCATAGTAAAACTCCGTCCTTGTCTTCTCCTTTATTCCTCCAGGTCGGAGAGATCACAAAGATCATGAGAGCCTATATCAACATGATCGTCAAGAAGCGCTGCAGCGTCAAGTCCGTAACTAGCCAAGACAGTCAATTCAACAGCTGGGCCAGGTGACCAAGAGGTGCGCCCCCTAGTGGTGGGGTTCTCGGACATCTCCCCCCATGATGGTCCGTTTGTATATGGAGACTTTTTAGTTGGTGTGACGTCATCTGCACAAAATACGGGAACAATACGAGCGGTTCTGATCAACGTCGTAAACTGGAAGATGACGACAAGGAGCCCGAACCCTCGGAAGAACCACTGAACTGAACTTTTTGTACTTTTGCCTCCAGACTGAGAATAAGATGATGATCCATCACGACCTCCTTGCACCTCACACTGGAGCTTTGGATCATCCAGGTCCAATTTTATTTCTGCAAAACTTAATGTGAAAAACAAATATTAGAAACATTCACTTTTTCTATAAATAAATCTGTCTTCCTGTTGAGGATTGTGCCGCCTCGGCCCCAGTTGAATCTTCTGAATCCTCAGGGATTTTCAAGATTTCCAGTGAGTGCATTTCTCATGGCCGGAGACGTTGATGGGGGGCCCGGGCCCTCTGGCTGTATTTATATTCCCCCATTGTGGATGATCCTGGTGGGATAGGGACCTTCCTCATGGTCCAATGTTGGGTCATATGTAACATTGGGTGGCAGGGGCACCCTCAGGTTAGACCCTCCTTCTCAGGAGGGCACATAATGTGCCTGCGACCCCCGTCCATCCTTGTATTATACTTTCTGGATTAATTGGGCTAGTCCATAGAATACTAATCCCATGGAATCAAACCCGGCATCTGTGATCTCCTGACAATCGGGCACAACAATCAGAGCTGCCACATCATCGCCAGGGTCCTGCGTCTTACAGAATGAACCCCTTTAAAGTAAAAAAGTCTTTTAATTGACCCTTAAGCTATTTCTAAAACTTATAAAAACATGGCTGCTTGCTTCCAAAAAAACAGTGCCACACCTGTCTGCAGGTTATCTCTGGTACTACAGGTATGAGCTGCAATACCAGACACAAATTATGCACCTTCCACTCTTGGGGAAAGAAAGCAGACATATTTTTCTAATTCTAGACAACCCCTTAACATTTATTCAAAAGGGGAAATGTTGTTTTTACTGTGTTAATCAGGACTGTAATATCAGAACAGTGGGAGTCTAAATTCTGGCACCCCCACCTCCGATAGGCTAACTGAATGAATAATGGTGCTCATTGACTTTCTATTGACAGCTTTCAGCATTGTGGTCCTAGAGGACCCCTTTAAGGCCGATGTTCCTGGCCCCCATAGATGGTGGCAGTGCCAATCCCAACTCCCA
Source organism: Ranitomeya imitator (assembly GCF_032444005.1). Taxonomy (NCBI): domain Eukaryota; kingdom Metazoa; phylum Chordata; class Amphibia; order Anura; family Dendrobatidae; genus Ranitomeya; species Ranitomeya imitator. The sequence continues at coordinate 16,828,320 of NC_091288.1, forward strand.
TCACTGAGATGAATGCAGAGAACCAAACTGGGGGAAGTTTCTCTTAATGTTTTTTTATTTTGCTGCTTTGCGAGTGGAGGCCGTGGTGTTGTCTGTCCGACCTCCGTGGCCTCGGTGTTGGGCCGTGTTCCTGGGCTGCTGCAGGCGGTGGTGCCCGGGGCTGAATGTATCTAGCTGACGATAGATGGAGGAACTGACTGTTACCGCATTTACATTATATTGCTAATAAATTATTGAGTTTAAACACCTCTCCGGGTGTCTGTGTCGTCTGAGGATCGCCTGTACGGAACTTCTTTATCTCTACAAAGTGGAGCCACCCTCAGGTTAGTAAAACAAGGTGTCGAGAAAGGGCCTTTCACCGACCCAAGGACATGGCTTTTGCATGTGAAATCACACTGACTTTTTCTTTTTGACATTTTGTTCCCCACGTGACATTAATGCCAGACTCGTACAAGTTCAACCAAAACACCTGTACCCGGGCCTCCCATGGATAGACAGATCAGACTTGAATGTGCTCTAATACTAATTCCTGAATATGTCACCCTCAAAAGACATAATGTTCTGAATCCAGCCACTCATCTGCCTGTGGATTCAGAAAAGGGGGAATTGGTGACAGCATTGGCAGGTGGGAAAGAGAACATGACATGACGTTGACATGACGCACGAACATGACTGCATAGGAACTGATGAGTCAGGAGACAGTGGGTTTTACATATGTTCGTGGGAAGGAAAAAAAACCTGTCCCTAATGCATATTTTGAGGGTTTTTTATTTTTGTAGATGGCTTCAGATACCACCAGAATGGGCGACTCTACATTGGATATGCAGTAGTATCCTCACATGAGGTAATCCGAGCTGAACCACTCGCTCCTCACATGTCGGTGCAGGAGGCAGAGTTGAAGGCACTCGCTGTGGCGTGTAGAGCTGCTGCAGGTAAAGTCGCTAACAGTTACACAGATTCAAATTGTGCATAGGGCAATATTCATGGGATATTCCCCATCTGGAGAAGCAGAGCATTTCTTACATCAGCCAGTAAGCCCATTAAAAACGTAGAGCTGGAGAAACAATTAGTGGAGGCATTGACGTTATCAGTCCAGGTTGGCATCGTCAAGGTAAAAGCACACACGGACGGTGACTCTGTGGAGGAAAAGGGCAACAGAAGGACAGACGAGGCTGCTAAAGTAGCAGCAAGGCGGCCTAGGGAGCAGTGGACGGTGGCGGGGAGTCAGCGTATTCCAGCCACACTGAGCCTAGATGTCCTGAAATCCCTCCAGCTGCCCAAACAGAGAAGGAACACTGGGAGAATGGGAGCTGAGCTGAACTCAGAAAGAGTATGGGAGAATCAGGATAAATCGTATATACCAAGATCCCTGCTCCCAATCATGGCGCAAGCAACACAAGATGCCTTCTGGATCGCTCCTGGTTTCAGTTACGCAGCCGCAAAGCTCGTACGGTCATGCCTCATCTGTGCACGGCACAACCCAGGTAAAACAGTAAAAATCCCTAAGAAAGCGACACCCAGGCCTCTCTACCCGCTTCAGAGACTGCAGACTGGCTACATACAGCTACCCAAGGTAGGAGTGTGTGAAAAATGTCCTAGTATGTGTAGATCTCTTCTCTGGTTCGCTGGAAGCCTATCTGGTAAAATGTGCAAATACTAAAGCAACTGCAGACAAACTGAAAAAAAAAAACTGATCTGCAGGTATGGTGTCCTAGAAACCATAGACAGCGATAGGGACACACACTTCACGGGAGAAATAATGAGGGAAGTCATGCAGGTCCTGGGAGTACAGCAAGCATATCATGCACCATATAGACCACAAAGTAGTGGGAAAGTGATGAGACTAAACGGGACACTTAAACTGGAAAATCAAAGGTCACGGCAGACACAGGAAAGAGCGGGGTAGAGTGCTTGTCTCTTGCACTCTTTTCAGTCACACACACTCCAAATAGAAAGACAGGCTTGTGTCCTTTTGAAGTCCTGTTTAGTAGTTTGCCAGAGGCTGGTCTGTACTTCCCACAGGTGCTACAAAAGCAACACGGTGCTATGACAGCCCATGTCCAGGCCTTGCAGAAAAGACTTAATGTGGTGCTTAAACATGTGTTCTCATCCATTCCAGACCCTAATGCCAGTGCAGACGTACATCAGCTGAATCCAGGTGATTGGTGGTCATACACAGGCGTGCATCAGCTGAATGGTGGTCATACACAGGCGTACATCAGCTGAATCCAGGTGATTGGTGGTCATACACAGGCGTGCATCAGCTGAATGGTGGTCATACACAGGCGTACATCAGCTGAATCCAGGTGATTGGTGGTCATACACAGACACGTGAGAAGGAGCCTAGATCCACGGTTTGACGGCCCGTTTTAAAGTTCAGCTGACCACATTCACCTCAGGGAAACTTGAGGGAAAGCCCACCCGGATCCTTGCCAGTCACTGCAAAAAGATCTTTTCACCAGCAGAATGACTGTTGTCCTAATCACCATGCTGGCTGTGGTAGGATGTTTGCACCTTACAGAGACACTGGATAAACAAACTTATTCAACATCTTGCTTTTCTTATAAAAGACGCGGAAGGACATGACCCTGGTATTGTCGAAGCTTCTTGGGAAAGAGGGAGATACCCCCTACTGACACTCTTACCCTCCCTTACCTTTTTTCCCCCAGCGCGACCACCCGAACCCCTTCTCCCAATTAAGACAGAGACAAGAGTTTCTTTGGAATTATGTAGGCCACAGCAGCCTGTTTATTAAACAAAAACAACGGTTAACAATTAATGTAAAAGCATACATTTCAAAACTAGGGGAAGTCCTTGGAGCCCAAAAGAATCTGGTGATTTTAACCATACCGTGAACATAACTCAAACCATATTTTACTCCCAGCCGTTGTAAGCCTGGCTCGGGAGCACCAAAAACCCCGCAAGAGGGTTCACTGTTCGCGGTAAAAACATGAGATCCGACCACCCCTGCCGGAACTCCCCACCACCAATCACCAGATCCAAAACATAATAAACTTCAGAACAGAGGAGCCATATACCTATGGACCCCCCAAACCAATTTCCACCAACTCCAAGGACTCCCCCCAACCGCCCAGGCCGCAATGACCCAAAAAGAACCATGTGCATACTAAAACCACCCGCTCACCGCGAGTAATTTACACCCACAGAACCACAAACCAAAAAGGGCGGGAGGGAGGGATGCTTTCAGTGCTGGTGAGCGGGAACTGACCGGCCCCCGCCCCCTGACACTTCCCTAACCCTCTCTTCAACTATCTCCCCCGCCCCCTATACTGTTAACCCTTTCAGCCCCACCCCCTCCTCTCCAACCCATTGTCATGCTGGCCTTCGCTTAGCCGTGGGGGGGAGGGGGCGGCTTGCTCCGGCCTGTCCTTGACCCTGGTATTGTCGAAGCTTCTTGGGAAAGAGGGAGATACCCCCTACTGACACTCTTACCCTCCCTTACCTTTTTTCCCCCAGCGCGACCACCCGAACCCCTTCTCCCAATTAAGACAGAGACAAGAGTTTCTTTGGAATTATGTAGGCCACAGCAGCCTGTTTATTAAACAAAAACAACGGTTAACAATTAATGTAAAAGCATACATTTCAAAACTAGGGGAAGTCCTTGGAGCCCAAAAGAATCTGGTGATTTTAACCATACCGCGAACATAACTCAAACCATATTTTACTCCCAGCCGTTGTAAGCCTGGCTCGGGAGCACCAAAAACCCCGCAAGAGGGTTCACTGTTCGCGGTAAAAACATGAGATCCGACCACCCCTGCCGGAACTCCCCACCACCAATCACCAGATCCAAAACATAATAAACTTCAGAACAGAGGAGCCATATACCTATGGACCCCCCAAACCAATTTCCACCAACTCCAAGGACTCCCCCCAACCGCCACAACGAGAGGCCTTTGAAAACCTTAAAGGCCCGAGACCCCACCCGACCGAAAAGCTATGGCCTTCTCAATGCCCTCCTGTAACCCGAGAGCCCAAAAATCCATTCCTACAGCATTCAAATGCACGCCGTCCGCCAACCAATACTTCCCATTTCCAGATTCCAATTCAAAATGTCTGACCGCCGCACCCCCATTCCTAACCACAAAGGCAGACACCGCCCTGTTCACCTTTATGCGGGCCTTATCAATTTTTTGCAAAGACCGCATGTGCTTCCACCGTTTCCGCGGCACGATTTCGGACCAGACGACAGTCAATCCCGGGTACAAAACCCACAAACGTAAACAGTCCTGTTTGATGTCTCTAACCAACTCCCGAAAAGGTCGGACCCCAAGATCGTTACCCCCCACGTGCAAAACCAAAACGTCGGGAGCTCTGTCCAGTCTCACACTGTTCTGGATTTCCCGCAACACGCGATTCCAGGCCATACCCCGAAAACCGAGCCACCGGATGACTGCGACGCTTCGATCAAATCCGAGTTGCCTGCCCTCCGTCCGAACGTCGGCTCGCAGAGCTCCCCAGTGCACGTACGAGTGTCCAAGAATCCACACCAATAAACCTTGGTGACCTGGAAAACAAACACAAACTTAACAACTGTCCCCTACTGCAGCAAAACGCTCCATAAAGCCTATAAAACCCCATCGACCACCCCCTGTGGCCGCACATAACTTCTAAAGCGGTTGGAGCGCCACCTACCGATCCTACGAATGGCGGAATCCTCCAATCCCCCAATTGCCGCTTCAGTTGCGGCACCTATCCAGAAGGAGTGAGGGGCGAAACAAGCCCCATCCAACCCCACCGAGGAAATCGCCTTTTTGAAAACCGCCGTGAACTGGTATCGAGACAAGCAGGAACCATCCTGGTGACATAACAATGCCCCATCCCGCTTAGGCTGCAGGCCCCAAAAGTTGCTAAGGCAAGAGACTGGACACATAACGGACCCCGCAACTGAGCCCACCACAATTCTGCTGCCCCACCCCTCCTGATCCGACTTTGACCTTCGCAACCATAACTCCACCTGGCCCCCAGCCAACAATACGTCCCTGGCCAATAAACCCCCCGGCCCTTTTTTGTTTGGTGCCACCAACTCTCCTACTCTAAAGGCCCCAAAAAAGGCCAATGAAAAAGCCAGCCGACATAAACAAAGCTCAAAAAACGAAGAACACAGTGATGACAATGCTTCGCCCAATTTTCCCAAAACGTTAAAAGACACCGGCCTCCTAGAATCTGTTCCTCTGGGCCGCCGCCTAAAACCTCTTACGGCCCTCTGCACCAAAAAGGACTTGGTGATATCGTCCTGACCCCGCAATTTGCAACCAAAGGCCAGGGCCGCCATGACTCTTGACACTTTTGCGGGAGACCAACCCGCTGATGCCCCCCGGCTCAACCATGACAACAGGATCCCGATCTGATCCTGGTAGCTCCACCCACCAGATTCCGCTGCTAGCAAAAACTCCCACTCCCGCCAAGTTGCCTGATAAGCCTCCCAGGTTCTGGGAGCCAACGACGCCTTAATCAATGCCTGAGCGTCCCGGACACCGCTAGCCAAAGTTCTGGAGGGCACTCCAAACCGACCATCTCCGCCTCCGGGGCCAATGACCGAAAACGATCGAACTGCAAACGAGAAAGAGAGTCAGCGATGGAGTTATGAACTCCCGGCACATGCGACGCTGTGACATGCGCGTTCAAATTCAAACACAACAGCACCAAACGCCGTAACACGCAAACCACCGGCGGCGAAGATGCAGACAAACTATTAATCGCGCAAACCACCCCCATGTTATCGCAACGAAAACGAACACGCCTGTTCCGAAAATTATCTTGCCACAAGTGCACCGCTACCAAAATAGGGAAAATCTCCAGGAGAGCAATGTTACGAACTAAACCAGTAGAAATCCAACTCGCAGGCCACTTTGCCGCGCACCATTGCCCTTGGAAATATGCTCCAAAACCCGAACCTCCGGCTGCGTCAGTGAATAATTCCAACGACTCGTTGTCAATCACGCCCGCCATAAACAACGACCTACCATTATATGACTTCAGGAACTCGCTCCACACTGCCAAATCCTCCTTGTGCTCAGCTAATAACCGCACAAAATGGTGAGGAGCCTTAACTCCCGCCGTAGCGCTAGCCAACCTCCTAGAAAAAACTCGCCCCATTGGCATGACTCGACAAGCGAAATTAAGCTTACCGAGCAGAGATTGCAGGTCTCGCAAAGGCACCTTACGCAGGCGACCAGTTCGCACAACGTCTTCCCGTAGGCCCGTCAATTTGTCCTCAGGCAAACGAAACTCCCACCGCACGGTATCGATGACTATGCCTAAGAAACACAAGCACGTACTCGGGCCTTCCGTCTTACCCGGTGCCAGCGGGACCCCGAACCGCGAAGCCACCCATTCAATCGCATTCAAAATCTTTGCACAGCAATCGGACCCCGCCGGGCCGATGCACAAAAAATCGTCTAGGTAGTGTAGGACCGCATCGCAACCAGACACGTCCCGTACCACCCATTCCAAAAAGGAACTAAACGCCTCGAACAGAGCACAAGACAGCGAACAACCCATGGGCAAACATCTGTCAACAAAAAATGTTTTCTCCCAAAAACATCCAAGAAGTCTAACGCTAGACGGATGAACCGGCAACAATCGAAAAGCGGCTTCTATGTCCGTCTTTGCCAACAGGGCACCTTTTCCGCATCTCTGCACCCAAGCTACCGCTTCATCAAACGATGCGTAAACCACCGAGCACAAATCAGTATCAATGCCGTCGTTCACCGACCTACCCTTAGGATACGACAGGTGCTGGATAAGGCGAAATTTTCCCGCTTCCTTCTTAGGGACCACCCCCAGAGGGGAAACAACTAAGTCCTCAAACGGAGCATGGTCAAAAGGGCCAGCCATGCGGCCCAAAGCCACCTCCTTACGTAACTTCTCTGAAACCACCTCAGAGTGTAACAAGGCTGAATGCAGATTTTTCCTAACAACGGGAACCACAAAAGGAGGTGCTGGAATAACAAAACCTTCCGTAAAACCGGACAGTAACAGTGCCGCCTTTTCCTTATCCGGGTACCTACTTAGATAAGGGACCATCCTTTCCACCATCACCGGAGTCTCCCCCATGGGAATTACCTGGACCTGCTTTTGCCTTGCCCTTCTTAAAGCATTTTGCGGCTCCGTGGGAGGAACCACTGCAGTGGGAGCACAAATGTTTAAATCTACAATTGCTTCCAAATTTGCACTGTCCCTCATTAAATTGCCAGCAGACACCCAACTTCTGTCCTCCTGCCTGACCGGCGTTGCCTGAGGAGCTCCCTGCACCGGACTGAGATCCATGGCCGGACCCACCGGCCCCCCCTTGAAAGGGATGGCCGAACTTGTACTGCGCCATCACGCGCAACCAGAGACCAATATCTTTCTGGTCCCACCTAATAGCCGGCCGCACAGATTTTCTCTGCCTAAACTGCTCATCGTATCTCAGCCACGCCTGACCGCCATACACCCTATGAGCCTCACTGATGGAATCCATGTAGCAAAATAGCTCCGAGCAATTCTCCGGAGCCTTCTCACCAATAACACTGGCCAAAATGGCAAAAGCTTGAAGCCAATTAGCGAAAGTCTGGGGAATCAAACGCCAACGCCGCTTTTCTTCCTCCTCCTTTTTTAAATCCTCCTTCTTCCCCTTGTCAATGTTAAATTTCTCCAAGGGGAGCAGTGAAAAAATTTCCACGTACTCATCCTTACTAATCTTTTCCCTGACCTCTTTCTTAAGATGCGCCCCCAACGGGCCCTCAAAACACACGTATACCTCGCCGTGCGCCCTATCATCTAAGTGGACCCTACACTCCTTCTCCTTCTCAGTCTGCACAGAAACCAAAACTGGCTCCGCAACCTCGGCCTGCGCTGCTGCCGCACTAACCGGACTCCGTGTTACACCAGACCAAGCACCCAAAAAACCCTGCGGAGCCACATCACGATCCAATCTAGCTAGCAGGTTCTGCACATTAACCAAAAGCTCCCGCACCCCTGCTGCTTCACCGCCGCCTGCTACCCCTGCCGCAGCTACGCCGCTAAGCGCTCCCTGACCACCACTAAACGCAGGCGCACTAGCATCATAAGAACAAGCATGAGACACAGACGCATACTCACCGGGCTGCAAGGGATCTGTGGTCCCTCCAGCCGGAGTGCTGGTATCCGGACGTCCACGAACGGCCCAATCCGCCACCGACCCGTCCAACGATGTGCCTTGGAGGTGTCCGTCAGACCCGCTGCTCCCGGACACAGCTGGCCCGTGGGACACTGGATTCGGACTCCCCGCGATGGGGGGAGACGCCGCCTGGACCGGCGAGGGCACATCTTGCTGACCGGCGCCAGCCGCAGTCCAGGCCGCCATAAGAGGCTGTCCGCTCCAAGGCCCTGGAGCAGGGGGACCCCCCGCCACTGTAGTAGGGGCCGACCCAGCGCCGTCCTGCCTCGGGCCGCCCGCCCCGCTTCCATCCACCGCTCCTCTGGGCCCCGCTCTCACCGCCGAGGCAGACCGCGCGGCGGAACCGGCACCGCCGCGGCCTCCCGCTGCTCTAGGCCCCAAGCGCTGCCCGGCGCGTCTTGGCTCCGCCCCCACCGCACCACGAGGTGAGGGCCTAGCAACCGCCGCTGCGCCCCCCCTGGCAGTCGGATTCCTCCCAGGCCGGGGCCTACTCGCCGCTGCTCTTACCGGCGCCTGGCCTGGAGGGTCCCGGGAGGGGCTCCTACGCCTGCGGGGGGCGCTAGGCCCAGGATCCGGCGATAGGCGCTCGGGGGGCCGTGTCCGCCGAGCCCGCCGATCAAGATGGGGGACCGCCGGCGGGGATCCGCTGCCGCCGGCGCCGCCGTCCAGCAGGTGGGCCACCTGCACCTCCAGCCATCCGGGAGGCCGAGAGGCTGCAGCCGCCCTCAGGCTCTGCAGCAAAGCGTCCACACCTGACATGCTGCTGCTTTCAGTGCTGGTGAGAGGGAACTGACCGGCCCCCGCCCCCTGACACTTCCCTAACCCTCTCTTCAACTATCTCCCCCGCCCCCTATACTGTTAACCCTTTCAGCCCCACCCCCTCCTCTCCAACCCATTGTCATGCTGGCCTTCGCTTAGCCGTGGGGGGGAGGGGGCGGCTCGCTCCGGCCTGTCCTAAACCTGCTGGACTGTTGGATCTGTGCACACAGCCCAGTATCTGCAAGGACTATGCTGTACTTAGCCTTACCCCAGGACCCAAGGAAGGTATTAACACCCCACTGCATGCACAAGTGAGACTTGGACTCAGATTTTCGTGGTTCCTTAAGGCTCTTAATGAGACTAATACAATATAGAGACTCCTTTTTAAATCCAGCCAATTGGCTTAGCGGCCTAGCGGATGGATTATTTTTGGTATTTTACAGACTTGTATGCAAATTTTGTTGCTTTGCTCATTGTTTTATGTAGCCATAAAAGCGCTAATATATGTATTACCTAAGCTATGGAATAATGTATGTGTAGAAAAAACCCCTAAGGCTGAACCTTCTGTAGTATATCATAGGCCCCGTATGGCCACTGTTGACGGGGGAGGTGAGTGTCCACACTGAGGGTGGATGGGCGAAGCAGGTAGGAAGTTCCCTTGTGGGTACTAGACCCATGAGACAGGAGCTCCTTTGTGGACATCATCTGACCCCGTAGCAGAGGTTATACCATTTACAAAAGGGGGAAATTGATATAGAAGGGTTAATAGTTTGCCTTTAAGTGCCTCTTGCCTTTAATTGTTAGAATTACTAGAATCTGTTGATGCAGTAGTCTTAGTGTCTCCGCTTCAAGGAGACTGTACTTCTTATCATGTATGTTCTCAAGAGTCAGTACAACATATTCTGGGTTATGGTAAATAAAGTATGACCCTGGGTGATGGTGGGGGCTACATGAGTTACATTGAAATGCATTATGTGTAAACGGTATAAAATATTGCTTCTTGCTCTATTACTTCAGATAAAAGTGACTTGCTCACAGGATATGTGTGAGGTGTCTTTTTGTCTCCAAGCGCGCTTGTAAAATGACGGGCGTAACTCCACAATTTGGCCCTCACTGGTGATCTGTCAGCTGACATTTGGGTCAGAACGAAAAACAGCTACGACACCCCTTAACATTTATTCAAAAGGGGAAATGTTGTTTTTAATGTGTTAATCAGGACTGTAATATCAGAACAGTGGGAGTCTAAATTCTGGCACCCCCACCTCCGATAGGCTAACTGAATGAATAATGGTGCTCATTAACTTTCTATTGACAGCTTTCAGCATTGTGGTCCTAGAGGACCCCTTTAAGGCCGATGTTCCTGGCCCCCATAGATGGTGGCAGTGCCAATCCCAACTCCCATCACTGAGATGAATGCAGAGAACCAAACTGGGGGAAGTTTCTCTTAATGTTGTTTTTTTATTTTGCTGCTCTGCGAGTGGAGGCCGCGGTGTTGTCTGTCCGACCTCCGTGGCCTCGGTGTTGGGCCGTGTTCCTGGGCTGCTGCAGGCGGTGGTGCCCGGGGCTGAATGTATCTAGCTGACGATAGATGGAGGAACTGACTGTTACCGCATTTACATTATATTGCTAATAAATTATTGAGTTTAAACACCTCTCCGGGTGTCTGTGTCGTCTGAGGATCGCCTGTACGGAACTTCTTTATCTCTACAAAGTGGAGCCACCCTCAGGTTAGTAAAACAAGGTGTCGAGAAAGGGCCTTTCACCGACCCAAGGACATGGCTTTTGCAATTTTTTTCCCTTTATGATGTCTGCGTTCTCGCCGGCTGATTTAAAATTACTAGCAAAGAATGGCTCACTGGAATAAAAGAAAGGAATGAAAAAAAAACGAACGTGAAACTGACGCAGCATTCTGCCACAGCTGACTTATTGGGGAATCGGTCTAGCGATGGAGACATCTCAACCACACTCGCCAACATCTTTCCTTTTGGGAGGGCGGAGGTCAGCTGGCCGGCTGATTGCCTTACCTGGCTTGCAGTAACAGACTTCTGGGTTGTGAGGCTTTCGTGCTCCTATTTGCACAAGCCGTGGAATCTGCAGTGACCCTCATTAAAGAGCCAACATTCCCCTAATCTTCGCACAACCATAGCTCCCGAGAGGAAGGAACAGCAGGCACGGATTGAAAGGGGGCATCCTTTGAGTCATCATAAACCAAAGCCACGAATCTGTGGCTTTTACCACCCCCACCCAATATCTGACTGCTTCCACACTAAGTGCCTAGGGAACACATCATACTTGGTCCAAACTGTAAACTGTACCACCGTATGATTTATTGGGTTCAGGGTGCTGCAGTCCCATAACACAACCCAGCACTGCGAAGGTTTGGATCCAATTACCAATAGTCCTGGTCACTTTAGGCTGCCTGTCAAAAGTTCTGTCCTTATTTGGTTTCCGCTATTTAGCAATCCTCTGCTGGTCGATGGAGATCAAAGACCAACCATCTGCGTATTGGTTAGACCAGTTTTTGTTCGGTCTCATCATCTAAGTGAGGTCCTAGAGGGCTGATACCGCAGGTTGAACAGATTAGGACGAGGGTTTCAACAGTTCTAATTTTAACAGCAAAGCCCTAATGGCCGCAATTTAAACTCTACCCCTGACGGAGCTTGCGACAACCCTTGCTGCAAACTCGAGCTTAATTTGCCCCGTGGCAATATCGACCAGCTGAAAGTGAAGGTTCTTGCCTCGTACGCCGGCTTCATGTACCCGAACTGTCAAACAATGACAATGGCGAACGTCAAAGGGATGATCTGGAGCGGTGCGTCCTCCGGCGGCACCTGGATGATTTGGAGGAATGTCTGTGCCGCCTGTGTCCAACAATTCTGCGCCCACGCCCAGCAGAGCTTTGGAAACTGGAACTGGACCGTGAGCGTAATCGTGAAGGAGCCCACCTGCACGACACTGCGCCAGTAGCAACGGTACATGGAAATCTTTCTACTAGTGAGCTGTTAAGAGGCATCAATGAAACAGTTCTCAGCTTCATCACTAACCGGGGGTTGCCTGAGAGATGCTGGTACCTCTCCACTAACCTGTGTAGCAGAAGGGGTTAAAGCTTCCTCAGCATATGAAGTGCCCCACTGATTGCCCATGACTACTGTCACATCAGCACCACACACAGTGGACAGCACTCCATAAAATGGTGCCAGGAAAAGGGTGCATGACTACACTACGGGCGCAAAGCAGTTCTGAGGAGGCTTCAGACACTGTCTGCGCCAACCGTCTCCTGCTCACCTCATCTAGAAAAAACACAAAAATTGAGTTTGGATTAAGTTTGTATTAGTGATGAACAAGTATACTTGCTCTGGTTTTCCCGAGCACGCTCGGGTGACCTCCGAGTATTTGTAAGTGTTCAGAGATTAGGTTTTCATCGCCACAGCTGAATAATTTACAGCTACTAGACAGCTTGATTACATGTGTGGATTCCCTAGCAACCAGGCAACCCCCACATGGCTAATAGCTGTAAATCATTCAGCTGAGGAGATGGATGTGAATACTTTTCTGCCCAATGATGACAGAAGTATTCTGAGAGTGATACCTTTATTGGCTAACCAGAATGAAAACTTAATCTCCGAACACTAACAAATACTCGGAGGTCACCCGGGCATGCTCGACAAAACCTGAGCAACGAGTATAGTCGCTCATCACCAGTTGGTATATACGCAGCACATAAATGCATTTCTGCCGAGACACTAGCAGACACCTTCCAGTTATGCTCTATACTAGACATCATCTCCTTTTTATATCTGATTTTCTTGGTGACGCTCTTCTTCCACTCAATAGGAGTCTCTGAATCATTGCAGATGGTCTTGATGTGCGACGCCCACCAGGGCCGTGGGGTATTTTGAACCGGGTCTGACAGTTCTTTGGGGAAGTCATGGGGCTGTGACCCAACTCCGTGGCCCTGGGAGTGCAATAAAAATGCAAGGGGGAAAGTTTATAGGGGATTGATTCGTGACGCCACCTGTGGTGTTCGGCAGTGGATGGCCGACGCTGCTTAGTAAGGGGACCGATGGTGATGCAGCTGGGATAGTTCTGCTCCCTACAGGTGGAGTGGGGCCCCGGGTTACCGGTACTGCTATAAGGGATCGTGGACATTGAGATGCAGGACTGAGGGTGTGAGAAATGACTGGAGGACACAAGGGCTGTAGTTTTCTTTACTCGATAGCTGAAGGTGCAGTCCAGGGCACAGGTAACAGATGGTAATGGAGATCCTGGCAGACTTGAAACAATTTAGGGTCCACCTAGCCAGGTGGGTTCGGAAGTCTTCCTACTGCGCTGTCCTCTTAGGCCCTTGCTGCTTTATGCTCTGCTCAAGTTCCTCTCACTGTCTGACAGTTAGAATCAAACATTACCCGCATGGCAGGCCGCTTGAGCCTATTACAGGTGCCGCTCATTTCTCTGGTATACCGACAAAATGAGTACCAAGTACCCACAGACCACTATATCACAATACAGTAAAATCAATAAAGTTTATTGAAAACAAATTAAAAAAAAAAAAAATATACATGACACCATGTGAGTTTTATCAAAGAGAATCAGTCAAAAATTCCATGAGCAGCGGAAATACCGCATCCAACCATGTAATGCTAAGCATTAAGATACGTTGAGATCAATATTAGTGTTACTCTCATTTAAATATAAGATCCCCAAAAAACATCCTTTAAGGTAATTTCAGCGTCTATTATTCCCGGATGATGAGAATTCAATATATAGAATGAGTGGATTCATGCTTACCCATAGTTAGTGCATAGTTAGTGAACGGTTCCGGGGCAGCGGTGCACTAACTATGGGTAAGCATGAATCCACTCATTCTATATATTGAATTTTCATCATCCGGGAATAATAGACGCTGAAATTACCTTAAAGGATGTTTTTTGGGGATCTTATATTTAAATGAGAGTAACACTAATATTGATCTCAACGTATCTTAATGCTTAGCATTACATGGTTGGATGCGGTATTTCCGCTGCTCATGGAATTTTTGACTGATTCTCTTTGATAAAACTCACATGGTGTCATGTATATTTTTTTTAAAAAAAATTTGTTTTCAATAAACTTTATTGATTTTACTGTATTGTGATATAGTGGTCTGTGGGTACTTGGTACTCATTTTGTCGGTAGCTATATGGATTTGTCCACTAATCTGTATTAGGTTAGTTATTATTGATAGAGGAGCAAGTACAAGAATGCTTCTGGCTAAGATTAGCTATTTCTGCTTTTTGTATCTATATTTTGTCATTTCTCTGGTATGCTGCTTTGCCGATGGGAGTTAGATGGGCCAGGAGACCTGCAGTCTCCTGCACTCCGGATATAGCTGCCGGGACTTCAGTACCTGCGCAACCACGGACTCCGATGTCCGGTTTCGAGCGCTCAGCTCTGGGGTGAGCTTGGTTACAGCTCCATTCCCCAGGTTCTCCTCGACTTATCTCCTCTCACTCTCTCCCACAGACTGATTAATTCCACCTCCAGGCCAGAACTTGAAACCAGGTGTTAGAGTTCCCCCTTCTGGTAGGGAGTAAGGAAAAGTGTTGGATGCTGGTGCTACCTGGTAAGGGGACCCCTCCTTGCTTCCAGGTATGACATCACCCCCTGTGAGGGAGGCAGTGCCACTGTGGCAAACCAGACTCCTGGAGTGCCACAAATGCATAACCATTCACCGTAAGCCGACCCCTTGGAAACACCTAAACCCCCTGGAAGGAAGGGGATGATGCTGGGATGAAAGGAGAAGGTCTGAGTTGTCATCGGTGTTGAAGTTAGTGCTTCTTAAGTACTGGATCCCCCACTTATCATGAGGCTTCACAAAGTAATAGTAATCAGCAATACCAAAATAGTAAAGTCCATTCCTAAAGTTGGGGTGCAGAGGAAATTCTGTATCCTCACACATGTTCCTGGTTTTACGGTAGACGCCTCAGTCCTGATGGACGATATAGAAGTAATCAAAAGCAGACAGGTAGTGGTCTCCTCTTTGACAGTAGGGGGTTGATGATGGTATCTCTATCTGTGGTCATGTTTGTCTCACGATGATATTGATCTCCTTTGATTATATAGAACAGGTCATCTTTTTGAGCCAAGTAATGATCTTCTCCTCTACAAGAAGGATGCAAGCTGAAGACCTCCAGATCTTCTCCACGGTGGAAGTTGGTCGATCACATGTAGCAACCAAGATCTGAACGGACAATGTAATAATATTTGCTCACACCAAAGAAATCCACCCCCTTGGCTAGTTCTTGGGGACAAATTTTTCCACTCATGATTGTGATCCTGAAAAAAAAAAAAATTTGTAAAAGTAGTTAGTCTGCATGGAAAAAAAAGAAACCTTTTAATAAGCCTTCAATATGTCAGTTGAAACTTTAAGATTGCTCAAGTTTACTAGCTCTGACAATACACATTTATAAACACAGGAATAACCCTTTCATTAAGTCTTTGTCTCCGGAAAAGCCCTGAGGTGGCATTAATGCCACCATGCCACCACCGCCAGAACTATAGATCATTTATTACACCACATGTTCTTCCCTTTTCTGCTGCTCACATCTGCATCTTGCAGCTGCTTCTAATACAAAGCTTCCTCTGCTCCCAATACAATGGGATTTTTATCTGTCGGATCTGCAATTACAGACAAAAATCCATCTTTGATCTCATCCAGAGCTTTAAAGTGACCAGCTCCAGACCCCTAGAAAGGTTGTGGTTTTCACACGGACCACTGCGGCTTTTGTAGACCTAATCTAAAGTTCTGCCTCAATAACCTGCAGGCACCATATGTAATAGCATAGAAACTAGGAGAGTCACTTGTAGAGAAGGATCTGGGTGTACTTGTAGATCAGACTCAGCTGCTTTGCAACTTCACTATTGTCACAATACCCAAATTGTACTGTGCTGCGATGTAGCAGTAACCGCCATCTTTGGATGCGGCCCTCCACCCAATTCAGATACAGCGGCTCCGCATCACTCATGATTGGTTTTTGGGCACAGTAGCCAGGCATCAGATACCTGGGTATATACAATTAGAGTCACCCAATGATATAAATAATTCAAGATAATTTATTAACCAAAATAACAAAGATTACAACAATAAGTACTCATATAGATAAAAATAAGCAAGTAAATCTAACAATAATAGATACAGCAGAAGGACACAGGTAAAAAAAATCCCATAGAGACCCACTGATGTTAAGGTCCGACCAAAAGGGTACAAGTTCATTAAGCAGCCATGCCACAAAGTAAGGCTGCCGACACACTATCAGTATTTGGTCAGTATTTTACATCAGTATTTGTAAGCCAAAACCAGGAGTGGGTGATAAATGCAGAAGTGGTGCAGATGTTTCTATTATACTTTTCCTCTATTTGTTCCACTCCTGGTTTTGGCTTACAAATACTGATGTAAAATACTGACCAAATACTGATAGTGTGACGGCAGCCTAAATGTGTATATCTCAGCGCCTAAAGTGCAGCAAGTAGTATGGCCAATAAGATTAGTTCTTGCCCATCTTTGTCACCATGAGTCAAGGGACACCCATCACCCACCCATCATTTATTTTGATAGAATTTGCGTTCGCAATCATTTTCAGGAAGGAACTGAGTATTATCTGAATTGCAGGGGTGTCAATACTTTTGGCCACAACTGTGTATGTATATATCTATCTATATATATATATATATATATATATATATATAGATAGATATATACATACACACATATATATACGGATATCACAACTCTGATATAGTAATATCACTACAGTATACAGTGATATCCCAACATTATCACACAATAACCAGTAATATCACAACAATATCACACAATATAAAAAAACACAATTAACTGCATGATTACCCAAATCACACATGCAATATGAGTCCTCACACCTATGGCTAGCTAGCCCTAATAAATAGTACTGGGCCTGTTAAGAAAAGGGGATACAGAGAATACTTAAGCCATGTGGGTCCATCATCATTCCAGGCAATGCAGGCACAGCAAAAGAGACAGAGCACATGTGTCTGGTGCCTTTTATGTCCAGCTAGGTGTGTCCAGCCCCAGGTGTGTGGGGATGAGGTCACAAATCTATTGTCCACTGGCCTAAGTCCTAAATGAAACCTGATATGCTAGCTCATGGCAGTTTTGCTTTACAACAGGCTGGAGGGGGGCTTTGCTCCATGTGGTATACATGTGGGGGATATACCCAAAACATGCACTAAACACATCTCTATGTAAAGATATATATTTTGGGGGCACTTCCCTTCTACATTCCCCCTGTTGTCGAGAACACGACAATGAAATTTGAGGGACATTTTGTTTTGGGATTTATTTGCCTACTCAACCCCATTTACAACTAGTGACAGTTCAGGATGGAATGAAGCATAATTCTGCACTTAGGTACCTAGACATCATCCACACGGCCATCAGCTCTTCCCTGCCATTCGCCGTAACCCACATCTCTATCCACAAAGTCTATCCTTCTTCTTCTTTCTTGGAGTCTTATTGCAGTCTTCAGTCTCTGTTCTGGTCTTTAATTGTCAATCTTCAGGTATCAGCCCATCCCAAAGCCATCTTTCTCCAGTTGTGACTGGTCAGACTCTGGAACGGCTTCACCCTCAGTCCCTAGTCAGTCAACATCATCCTGTGTGGACCGGTCACCTTGCCAGACTTCATGTTACTCTCCTATAGCTTGATTCAGCAGGATTCTGAGTATGTCTGGCATGATGAGACTGCTGGATGTCACAGGGTTTTTTTTTTCTCTCTGGGCCTCGCAGACTCAGGCACTAGAAACGACTTGACTCAGGCACTGGAAACGACTTTCATCAGACATGCATCAGACAGGACTTCCATCAGGCACTGCTCCTGTAATCTTGCGTTGAGGAGATTCCTCCATAGATAGATACGCAGATCTTTACTAGGCAGGTCTGAATTTCTGGAGTAGGGAGCGATGTCACAGTACATAAGTTGGCTGCGGGAAAAGACACCCTCTAATTCTAACCAACATTCTATCCATCCATTACAAACTTCACCATTGCTAGGGTTAAAGTGGCAAATAACTTAGAAGCTGAGAGGACCTGTCCCTAAAGAACCTTGCTCTTTTCCCCATTCACACAAAACACATATTACAATTCCATAATGCATATAGAGACTTAAGCTAAAATAGCGTGGCTGCTACTGATCCATAATGCACATGAAGATCATTGATCCACGTAGAGTTGGAGTTATCTACTGGCTGTAAATGCATGAACACCTTCACATGAACACACTTACTGAGTATGTCAATGTACAGGTAGTCCTGGACTTACACCTAAAGAGTCTATATGCACACATATGGAATTACTACACAGTAACACGACAATGAATATAACATCATTATTACATACAATATATATATATATATATATATATATATACAGTGGGGCAAAAAAGTATTTAGTCAGTCAGCAATAGTGCAAGTTCCACCACTTAAAAAGATGAGAGGCGTCTGTAATTTACATCATAGGTAGACCTCAACTATGGGAGACAAACTGAGAAAAAAAATCCAGAAAATCACATTGTCTGTTTTTTTAACATTTTATTTGCATATTATGGTGGAAAATAAGTATTTGGTCAGAAACAAAATTTCATCTCAATACTTTGTAATATATCCTTTGTTGGCAATGACAGAGGTCAAACGTTTTCTGTAAGTCTTCACAAGGTTGCCACACACTGTTGTTGGTATGTTGGCCCATTCCTCCATGCAGATCTCCTCTAGAGCAGTGATGTTTTTGGCTTTTCGCTTGGCAACACGGACTTTCAACTCCCTCCAAAGGTTTTCTATAGGGTTGAGATCTGGAGACTGGCTAGGCCACTCCAGGACCTTGAAATGCTTCTTACAAAGCCACTCCTTCGTTGCCCTGGCGGTGTGCTTTGGATCATTGTCATGTTGAAAGACCCAGCCACGTTTCATCTTCAATGCCCTTGCTGATGGGAGGAGGTTTGCACTCAAAATCTCACGATACATGGCCCCATTCATTCTTTCATGTACCCGGATCAGTCGTCCTGGCCCCTTTGCAGAGAAACAGCCCCAAAGCATGATGTTTCCACCACCATGCTTTACAGTAGGTATGGTGTTTGATGGATGCAACTCAGTATTCTTTTTCCTCCAAACACGACAAATTGTGTTTCTACCAAACAGTTCCAGTTTGGTTTCATCAGACCATAGGACATTCTCCCAAAACTCCTCTGGATCATCCAAATGCTCTCTAGCAAACTTCAGACGGGCCCGGACATGTACTGGCTTAAGCAGTGGGACACGTCCGGCACTGCAGGATCTGAGTCCATGGTGGCGTAGTGTGTTACTTATGGTAGGCCTTGTTACATTGGTCCCAGCTCTCTGCAGTTCATTCACTAGGTCCCCCCGCGTGGTTCTGGGATTTTGGCTCACCGTTCTTGTGATCATTCTGACCCCACGGGGTGGGATTTTGCGTGGAGCCCCAGATCGAGGGAGATTATCAGTGGTCTTGTATGTCTTCCATTTTCTAATTATTGCTCCCACTGTTGATTTCTTCACTCCAAGCTGGTTGGCTATTGCAGATTCAGTCTTCCCAGCCTGGTGCAGGGCTACAATTTTGTTTCTGGTGTCCTTTGACAGCTCTTTGGTCTTCACCATAGTGGAGTTTGGAGTCAGACTGTTTGAGGGTGTGCACAGGTGTCTTTTTATACTGATAACAAGTTTAAACAGGTGCCATTACTACAGGTAATGAGTGGAGGAAAGAGGAGACTCTTAAAGAAGAAGTTACAGGTCTGTGAGAGCCAGAAATCTTGATTGTTTGTTTCTGACCAAATACTTATTTTCCACCATAATATGCAAAAAAAATGATAAAAAAACAGACAATGTGATTTTCTGGATTTTTTTTCTCAGTTTGTCTCCCATAGTTGAGGTCTACCTATAACGTAAATTACAGACGCCTCTCATCTAATTAAGTGGTGGAACTTGCACTATTGCTGACTGACTAAATACTTTTTTGCCCCACTGTATATATATATATATATATATATATTAGATTCGGGGTAAAGGACTGGATTTTTCTTATGTCCTTAACCCCCTTCACCTGCTGAGTTAATGGTGCTCAGCCTGACTTCCATGCAGTTGGGTGTCCAGTCTTTTGGTCCTCCTCCAGATCATGAACAGTCCAATATATATATAAAACTAGCTGAAGAGCCCGGCGTTGCCTGGGCATAGTAAATATCTGTGGTTAGTTATAGCACCTCACTTCTCTTATTTTCCCATCACGCTTCTCATTTTCCCAATCACATCTTTCATTTTCCCCTTCACACCTCTCATTTTCTCCCTCACTCCTCTCATTCCCCCCTAACACTTGTAATTTCGACCTCACATCTGTCATTTTCCGATCACTCCACTATTTTCCCTCACTCCTCTCATTTTGCACTCACACCATTTCATTTTCACCTCACACCTCTCATTTTCACCTCAGTATATACATGTTTGTCATCTCCCTTATATATAGTATACACCTGTATGTCATCTCCTGTATATAGTATATACCCGTATGTCATCTCCCTGTATATAGTATATACCTGCTGTGTCATCTCCCCTGTATATAGTATATACCTGTATGTCATCTCCTCCTATATATATAGCATATACCTGTATGTCATCTCCTTCTATATATAGTATATACCTGTATGTCATCTCCTCCTGTATATAGTATATACCTGTGTGTCATCTCCCCTGTATATAGTATATCTGTGTGTCATCTCCTCCTGTATATACCTGTATTCTATATATAGCATATACCTGTATGTCATCTCCTGTATATAGTATATACCTGTAGGTCATCTGCTCCTGTATATAGTATATACCTGTGTCATCTCCTCCTGTATATAGTATATACCTGTATGTCATCTCCTCCTGTATATAGTATGTACCTGTATGTCATCTCTTCCTCTATATAATATATACCTGTGTGTCATCTCCCCTGTATATAGTATATACCTGTGTGTCATCGCCTCCTGTATTAGACCTCGCTCACACGTTATTTGCTCAGTATTTTTACCTCAGTATTTGTAAGCTAAATTGGCAGCCTGATAAATCCCCAGCCAACAGGAAGCCCTCCCCCTGGCAGTATATATTAGCTCACACATACACATAATAGACAGGTCATGTGACTGACAGCTGCCGTATTTCCTATATGGTACATTTGTTGCTCTTGTGGTTTGTCTGCTTTTTAATCAGATTTTTATTTTTGAAGGATAATACCAGACTTGTGTGTGTTTTAGGGTGAGTTTCGTTTGTCAAGTTGTGTGTGTTGAGTTGCGTGTGGCGACATGCATGTAGCGACTTTTGTGAGATGAGTCTTGTGTGGCAACATGCGTGTAGCAACTTTTTGTGTGTCGAGTTGCATGTGACAGGTTAGTGTAGCAAGTTGAGCGCATGGCGAGTTTTGCGTGTGGCGAGTTTTGTGTGTGGTGCCTTTTGAGTATGTGCAAGTTTTGTGTGAGGCAACTTTTGCATGTGTTGCAACTTTTGTGCATGTGGCAATTTTTCCGCGTGTGCAAGTTTTGCGTGTGGCGAGTTTTCCATGAGGTGAGTTTTGCACTTGTGGCGAGTTTTGCGTGAGCCTAGTTTTTTGCATGTGGCGAGTTTTGCGCGTGGCGAGTTTTGAGCGGCGACTTTTGTGTTTCGACTTTTATGTGGCGAGGTTGGTGTATGTGTGGTGAAATGTGTGCTGAGGGTGGTATATGTGTTCAAGCACGTGGTAGTGTGTGGCGCCTTTTGTGTGCGTGTTCATATCCCCGTGTGTGGTGAGTATCCCATGTGGGGGCCCCACCTTAGCAACTGTACGGTATATACTCTTTGGCGCCATCGCTCTCATTCTTTAAGTCCCCCTTGTTCACATCTGGCAGCTGTCAATTTTCCTCCAACACTTTTCCTTTCACTTTTCCCCATTATGTAGATAGGGGCAAAATTGTTTGGTGAATTGGAAAGCGCGGGGTTAAAATTTCACCTCACAACATAGCGTATGACGCTCTCGGGGTCCAGACGTGTGACTGTGCAAAATTTTGTGGCTGTAGCTGCGACGGTGCAGATGCCAATCCCGGACATACACACACACACAAACACATACATACACACATACACACACACATACACACACACATACACACACACATACATACACACATACACACACACATACACACACACATACATACACACATACACACACATACACACACACATACATACACACATACACACACACATACACACACACATACACACACACATACATACACACATACACACACATACACACACACATACATACACACACACATACATACACACATACACACACACACATACATACACATACACACATACACACACATACACACATACACACACATACACACACACATACACACACACATACACACACACATACACACATACATACACACATACACACACACATACATACACACACACATACACACATACATACACACACACATACACACATACACACACACACACATACACACACACATACACACATACACACATACATACACACACACATACACACACATACATATACACACATACACACACATACATATACACACATACATACACACACACACACATACACACATACACACACACACACATTCAGCTTTATATATTAGATAATCACCAGGAGGAAAATGACAGGACGAAGTGGCGCTGGGTTTTATTACAGTCTCCTCCTCATGGCTGAAATCTGAGAGGAGATGTTTCAGCTCGGCACCAAACGTAAGAGGGGTGTTCTGGAGTCTCTCAGGGGCATCTGGGCAAATATCAAGACTTCTTCTCTGGAGTGCTCTTCTACGCTCTGGGAGATCTCCCAGTGCAGTTAATAAACATCCTTATTTGATGCTTCCCTGTCCCCCCAAACTCACTCATCCTTTATACTTTGACTTCAGGGTGACCTCCCCTGTTAACCTTTCTTGAGCTGCCCAGTAATTAGCTAATGCCTCAACTCTCCTGAACCCCACAAAATGAGTGCAGTATTCTTTTAGTACAATCCTAGTCAATTGCTTCTGTTTTCTATACAGACACCCCTACCAGTTTTCCACAATTCAAAAGGGTAACATACAACCCTCGCAGCTACTTAACACCCTTGACCATGAACCATAACTTTTTTCTTTTTCTCCTTACACAGCCATATGAGGACTTAATTTTCCAAGGGACGAACTGTACTTTAGAATTCATTTTACCAAACTATGTACTGAAAAACGAGGAAACAATTTCAAATTTGGTAAAATTGCACAAAAAAAACACAATTTCTCCATTGGATTCAAGGTTTTGTTTTTATAGGGTGCATTATGTAGTAAAAATGTCCTGGTAATAGGATACTTCGGATCAGCATGATTACGGCAATATCGAACTTGTATATTTAAGTTGTTTTTTTTTTTTAATTTAAGCGTTGTAAAAAAAGAGTTTAAAAACAAGAATTTTTTATGTCTCGCAATAATGAATCCCTCACACAGCTCCGTGCATGAAAAAAATTAAAGGTATGGGTTTTCGGACAAAAGAAATGTGTTTTTCTTTTTTTTTCTAGCAAAAAGTTGTGAAACATTAAAGAAAAATAAAAAAAAAAACAGAAATGCGACGTCATCATATCGTCATGTAGAAAAAAAAGTGTCATGCTAATTATGCTGAATCTTGATTTTTTTTTTTTCTTACAAACGAAGAATAACTGATTTTTTTTTTTATTCTTTGGAACATTCTAACTCCCAAAAATGAAAAAATAAATAATGAGAATTTCTGATTATTTTTTTCGTTCATCTGAACATTCCACGTCCAAAAAATGACAATAGAGAGTGATAAAAAAAATAAGACCATGTTAACAATGAGTTTTTTTTCAAGAGTTAAAAAAATCATGAGTTTTGAAGTCAAAACCGCTTCAGGAAATTCGATTTTTTTTTTGGAGAGGTTTTTTTTTATGTAAATTTTTTTTAAGGATTTTTCACATTAACATTAGCAAAGATGGCAAAGTAAAAAGATGGCAAAGTAAATACCGTCAATCAAGACAATGGTGCAATATTTCACTTCTGAACTTAAAGGGATAATAGCATCATGACCATCAACATTAAATCATGCATAGAAAAAACGAAAGTTCAGAGACGTCCGTGTCATGAGAGTGATAACTTGTCCTTGTAATGTACCACAAAACCAGGAGTGGGTGATAAATACAGAAGTGCTGACGTGATGCTATTATACTTTTCCTCTGATTGTTCCTCCCCTGACATTGGGTTACAAATACTGATGTGAAATACTGACCAAATACTGATCGTGTGCACATGGTCTTACCATTTTCTGCAGATGTCACTTTTGTATGTAACAAATGTCTGCACTCGAGGCTCCGCCCCTGATTCCCCTCCACATATCATAGGAAGAGCCGTCTGCACCAAGACCACACCCACCGATCGTCCAATCAGCCGCAGCATTTACTAATGACCTGTAGAGGAGCTTTAGCTCAGCCAATCGGATGTCGGCCAGTGAGGAGCAGCGGTATAAGAAGGGCGGAGCGGTGGAGGTAGCGATATAACCTGCAGTCTGTGGGGTAGGAGGAAGGATCGGGCTCTGTGGTGTCTGGAGGTAAAGGCCGGTGAGTGGATCCCATTGATTCTTTACTTTTGCTGCTTGTAGCATTTTTCTTATAGGGGAAAATGTCATCAGAAAATGGTGTTTAATCAGGATTTGTAGCTTTAGCGATTTGTTTTCCTATCATTATATGGCCTGTGATGTGTTTACAGGTTGTGGCATCTGTGTAACTGCAGTGGCTGGAGTGAGCTCTGATTGCTGCTATTGACTATTTACTTGCTGCTGTCCTCAATCATTGCAGCATATAATGACACCATTACTTGTGCACAGGCTGCCTGTGATATATAGGATAAGTGAAGTTTTGCAGGTTGTAGTTCACTCTGATCTAGAATAGTGTGGTGGTATTTATATCATTTTTTTTTTTTTTTTTTTTTACTGCACTTGTTTGTCAGTACATATGGATTTACTACATGTAATTTTATGCAGTGAAGACTAGATTTTTTTTTTTTTTTTTTTTTTTCAGTACAGAAATTGACCTGCTGCAGCTCATAAACCTGCTCTGTGGCTGAACTTGGTGTTTAATAGAAGCACAGTGGGCTTGTAATGCTGAATGCAGTGTAAGTGTTGTCTAAACCACTACTGGTTGTGGGAACGCAGCCTTAAACCAGATGTTGCTCTTCGGCAGTGTGTGCACAGCTGATGATTCAGCTCATGCTACTTCAATGAGGCCTTACTACACCTCTGCTGCCCCAGGGAATGTGAGTCTCGGGTGGCAACGAGTGACCATTCATCACACAGGTGGAGAAATGGGGGAGATGCTGTAACTGCAGGTCCAACCTCCACAACACTTTTGGGTTTTGTTTTTGTCCCTAAATACTTGAGCTTGTCATTGCTCAATATATAGAGCAATAATCTGCATTCCAGTAAATGACTGTAAGTTTCAGAGATATTAACCTGACAACCAGTTTAAATGCTGCAATTGCCCTAAGCAGAAATTTGACAGCAGCAGTTAAGAGGTTAACAGCAGCAATCAGAGTTCAGCTACCTAAGGGTATGTGTCCACGTTCAGGATGGTCGGTGCTTTGGACGGAGCGGAAAACTCGTGCCACCTCCTTCTATAGACGCGACGATGTTGGATGTGTTCATTGCACACATCCGGAATCATCGCACCCCACACATTGGGCCCTGTGTTCTACCTTGCGTCGCCGCACGGTAAACGGACATGCTGCATTCTAAAAAGACACGCCGCATGTCCAGAAACGCCAGGCTGCCCGGGTGCGTGTTTGCATGCATAGTGGAGACGGGATTTCATAACATCTGTATGTGGCATTCAATCCGCAGCTCTTCTGGATGTAATACGGCCCGTGAACACAAACCCCAAGAATCATCAGTGTGTATGACTACGTTCACACATTTGTATTTTTCTGCAGGCAAAATCTGCTCTAAAGAAGCTGTGGGTTCTTGTCTCGCGGGCATGTTGATAGTGTTTGGGGCCCCAAAACGGCCTGATTTAACTTCCTAAAGATTTTTACAGCATAAACTGATACCTCCATTTGTGCACTTACCCATTGTAACCTATGAGTGAAAAAAAAAAAAAAAAAAAAATTAAACACTGAAAGGGGTGACATTCAGCTGCTCTTAAAATCAGTCAGGAGAATAAAACCTATGGCTATGTTCACATGTTGCATTTGTTTTAATGCAAACTGAAAACTCTCAGTATCGGCAGAAGCTAAAATTTCAGAATTCTTGTACTTTTTTTTTTTTTTTTTTTTAATTCTGCAGAAAAGAATGGAATATGTGAACATGGCCTACAATTGAAATGTTGCACAGGCTTCTACAGAGTTCAGTTATGAAGAGACCTGCTCCACAACTCTGGGGAACAAGTGTTCCTTGGAATTGTCATGATCACGCAGGCTGCTGCTGACAAACCAAATACTCACTGGACAGGTGCACATTGTCTTCAGAGAGGAAGAGGACTGGCACTCTAGCGCCACCTATAGAAAGTAGTGATCCTACCCGTCAATATTAACCCCTTTCTGGCTTTGGGCATAATAGTCCTCCCTTTGATGTGAGGCCACATCTTTCCAGCACACGTCAGCTGTCTTGAATCGCAATCCACCCAAAGCTATTAACCTGTTAAATGCCACTGTCTACAGCATTTAACATGCGCTTCCAGCAATCGTACCGGAAATCCGCTCATTGGTGACCCCTGTCCGTGATCGTGCATCACCGATGGGTTGGCATGACAACCAGAGGTCTCCTGGAGAGCCCAGTGGTCGGCACTCATAGTAAGTGAGTAATTCAGCTACATACAGGTGAACTGATCATCAGCTGTATGTAGCTGAGCCAATCGGGTTATGGCAGCTTCTAGTCTCCCATGGAGGCTATTGAAGCATGCTGAAAGTAAAAAAAAAAAAAAAAAAAAAAAAAAAATTAAAAAAATATATAAAAGTTGAAATCGCCCCATTCAAAATAAAACGATAAAACAATCATGCATGTATTTGGTATCACTGCATTCAGAATCACCTGATCTATCAGTAAAACAAAAAATCAACCCAATTGCTAAACGGCATAGCATGAGTCAACACCAGAATTAAAAAAGAAAAAAAAATTTTTTAGGTCACGGACATTGCATTAAAAATATATCAATCATATCTGCACCAAAATGGTATCATTAAAAATGTCAGCACTGCAAGCAAAAAGATGAAGCCCTCACCTGACCCGAGATCACAAAAAATAGAGACGCTATGGGTATTGGAAAATTGTACTATATATATATATATATATATATATATATATATATATATATATATAATTTTTTCCAAAGCTTGGAATTTTTGTTCATCACAGATAAAAATAAATAAATAAATAAATAAATAAATAAAAAAACCTATTTATGTTTAATGTCTATGAAGTTGTAGTGATCTGGAGAATCATAATGGCAGGTCAGTTTTAGAATTTGGTGAACCTAGTAAAGCAAAACAAAAATCAAGCATGGGATTGCACTTTTTTGCAACTTCACTGCACTTGGAAACTTTTTTTTTCCACTACTTGATATGTTAATACCAATGGTTTAGTTCAAAAGCGCAAATCTTCCCGCAAAAAATCAAGCCCTCAGATGGCCATATTGACAGAAAAATAAGTTATGACTCTGGGAAGGAGAGCAAAAACAAACGCAAAACTGAGAATACCTCTGGTCATGAAGGGGTTAACAACCCTCATCAATGACTTGGAATAAAAGCCAAAATCTCAATTTGCAGACTGTTTTGGGTTACTGCCCTTCATCAGTGCAAAGTGAGATCTGGTTTGGCTGGGTGAGAGGCGTCTGACCAGGATCCAATGTGGAATGTTTAGGCTATGTGCACACGTATATTGGTCCACTGCAGACTTTTCTGCAGCGGATTTGGTAAATTTGCAGGGAAAAAACGCTGTGTTTTTGCTGCAGATTTACCGCTTTTTGGGAGGATTTCACTGCAGTTTTTTATTGGAGCAGGTGTAAAACCGCTGTGGAATCCGCAGAAAGAAGTGACATGCTACGGCAGGGGTCCCCAACTCCAGGCCTCGAGGGCCGCTAACAGTGCAGGTTTTCAGGATTTCTTTAGTATTGCATCGGTGGTAATGTGATCATCTGCACAGGTGATGATTCCAACCCCTGTGCAATACTAAGGAAATCCTGAAAACCTGCACTGTTGGCGGCCCTCGAGGCCTGGAGTTGGGGACCACTGTGCTACGGAATGTAAACCGCAGCATGGGCACAGCGTTTTCTGTTTCCCTTAGGTTTACATTGTAATGGAAGCGCTGTGGATCTGCAGCAAAATCCGCATCGTGTGCACTGACATGCTAAGGCAAGGAGACATTTAAGCTGCAATGCTCCTCTTGGAAATACAAATTCTCTTCACACCTCTCACCCAGCCAAACCAGGTCTCACACTTTGCACTGAAGGGCAGTACCCCCAAAACAGTGTCTGCAAACTGAGATTTTGGCTCTTACGTCATGTGGCAAGGCTCATTAAAGGGACTCTGTCACCTGAATTTGGCGGGACTGGTTTTGGGTCATATGGGCGGAGTTTTCGGGTGTTTGATTCACCCTTTCCTTACCTGCTGGGTGCAATATTGGATTGAAGTTCATTCTCTGTCCTCCATAGTACACGCCTGCGCAAAACAATCTTGCCTTGTGCAGGCGTGTACTACGGAGGACAGAAAATGAACTTCAATCCAATATTGCAGCCAGCATGCAGCCAGCGGGTAAGGAAAGGGTGAATCAAACACCAGAAAACTCCGCCCATATGACCCAAAACCAGTCCCGCCAAATTCAGGTGACAGGTTCCCTTTAATGGGTTGTTGTTGTGTGTGGTTTTTTTTTTTTTTTTTTTTTTTTTTTAAGGATCGCTGCTTCCAATGAGTTCCACTAGCGTTCTCTGAAGAGACAACTTTTTCCAGACATCTCCTCACCTTGACATGTTCTCCACAAGGAGAAACATCACACCATGGATCCTGCTTGTCAGGTGAAACAATCTCTTCGGATGCAGAGAAGATTATTGTCCTCGACAGCACATCATCCTGTATCAACAGGACCTGTGCCATGGAAAACAATGGCGGCCTGGCAACTAACAAGCGTGCTGCCGGACAGCGGTCATTAAACACTGCAGTGTGGAAGCGGCTTTATTCTCTTGTGGCTTCAGCATCTTCTGAGAAGATGGTTCTTGGCAGGAGGAGGCTGAGCTCATCCTAATTGACAAGTGGGGTAAACTGACAGAAATGGCCGCCTATCTGACTGGAGACCTTTCTGGCGGTAACACATGGCAGCTGTACGATGCAGCGTCATGAATCTGGTGCGTCTTGCGCCATTGTTCCCTCATCAAACTGATAACCGCTTGTCCTGATTAATTAATGGCTTCATAGTAGAAGCAGCCGCAAGATTCAGATGTGAGCGGCAGAAAAGGGAAGAACATGTGGTGTAATAAGAGACCTATAGTGGTGGCATTGATGCCATGTAAACACTCGGGACAAACAACCTCAGGTCTCTTCCAGAGACACAACCTTTTTATAAAGATGGCAATAACCCTTCGTTAATGAGAATTGTTGAATAGATTTTGTAAACTCAAGCAATTGTTTTCTAGCTGCAAACTTTCTCAGCTGTAAAGTCAAAACTTCTGTTTGTTTCCATGGAGACCGACCTCTGCTGCATAAAGTGCAGTGCTGACCAGCTTTGTTCTACTGATCTTGTAAGCGCTGCTTACGTGCTTGTTTACAAGCCTGTCTGACAATGTCCATCTCTGAAGCTGTGAATAACACTTCAAAACTTTATTACGTATTCCACAAACCCCCCGAACATTGCACTAATGTGTTTGATCTAGCACCATGTAATCATAAGCCCCAAAGAATTCTCAGTTCTTGGAGTTTCTGCTTGAGAAAAGTAGGGAGAAAGTGGTACCATGTGCACTATATGCATGTATTCCTATTGACATATTAAAGGCTTATTCAAATGTTAGTTTGGTTTTCATGGAGAAACTTTAACCTATACTTTTTATTTTATTTATTTTTTAGGATTGCAATCATGAGTGGAAAAATTGTCCCTAAGAACCTGGCCAAGGGGGTGGATTTCTGTGGTGTGAACAAACATTATTATATTGTCCGTTCAGATCTTGGTTGCTACATGAGATCGACCAGCTTCCACCGCGGAGAAGGTATTGAGGTCTTCAGCTTGCATCCGTCTTGTAGAGGAGGGGATCATTACTTGGCTTTTACAGACGACCAGTTCTATATAATCAAAGGAGATCAATATCGTCATGTTTCAAACCTGACCACCGGTGCAGATGCCATCATCTACCCCCTACACCCCTACTGTCGAGGAGGAGACCACTACCTGTCCTCTTTTGATTACTTCTATATCATCTATCAGGACCGAGGCGTCTACCGCAAAACCAGTAACTTGTGTGATGATGCAGAAGGCATAGAATATCCTATGCACCCAAACTGTAGTGATGGACTTTACTATTTTGGTATTGATGATTACTATTGCCTTGTGAAGCCTCATGAGGAGTGGGGGATTCAATATGTAAGAAGCACTAGCCTCAACACAGATGACACCTCTGAGACCTTCTCCTTCCATCCCAGCGTCATCCCCTTCCTTCCAGGGGGTCTAGGTATTTCCAATGGGTCGGCTTATGGTGAATGGTCATGCATCGATACCATCAGCAATGATTCAGAGACTCCTATTGAATGGAAGAAGAGGGTCACCAAGAAGATCGGGTATGAAAAGGAGAAGGTGTCTAGTATAGAGAATAACTGGAAGGTGTGCCCTACATGCTCGTCAGAAACCGGTGGTCTGTCATGTTTAATTGCCAAGTGTCAGTTCTCTCTGACTACTGAATACGGTGGATCTGGTGTCAACACTGAGAAAGAAACATGGAAAGAAGCCACTGAAATTGAGGAGACCATCGCTGTGACTCTGCAACCTCATAGGAAAATATACGTCTGGTCGTTCCAGCTTGGCCTGGGTAGAGAGCCTGTGCTGCACTGCCGTGATACGAAGATATCGGATAAAGCAGACCCACCAACTGGTATTCCATTACCTTCTGCTAGGTATTAGTTATCAAATGGCCACCAGTTTCTGGAGAGCAAGAAAATTGTTGGGTATGGACCTGCTCAGTAAGAGGCTTTGGTCAGTTTCTGTCAACTTGTAAATCGATAAATAAAAGCTTTGATCCACTGTGGCTTTACTGTAATGCAAGAGGTGAACTTGGCTAATACCAGGGGCCACAGTCATAACACTCCCCCCTGGGATTTGGCAGCAGGGCTGGGACAAGACATTACTCAGTTCCTGGCAGGGCTGGACTGGCCATTTGGCAATTCTGGCAAATGCCAGAAGGGCTGGTCTGGTTGTGGGCTGTCTTGTGTGCTACGTTGTTAACAGAATCAATGTTCTCAAGACACCCATACTGTTAACAGTTGTGACGGAGCACAAAGCCGGTCACTCATCACGTACCCCAGCAGGCCATGGGTATAATTAGAAATATTGGTGTTGTAATAACTTCCGTTCCTCCATCCAGGGTAATAGTAGTAATATATTTCCATCTGGTACTTGGGGACGGGGACACCATGGGCCTGTGTGATTTCAAATGCTAAGGCTGAATTTCATCCCCAGTCTGTACCTGGTTCCTGGGCAGAGCTCGCTTCATACTGTGGGTGATGGGGAGTTGTACACCAGCTGCTTCCCAGTCACCATCAGTGGAAGTCGGCTCTAAGGTTCAGGCCTTGGATACTGTAGGTAACTGCGGCATCTAATGGTTAACCAGAGAAGGTCTCCTCTGGTGTGAGCACTAGGATGATGATCACACGGTGTCGATGGGTTCACATGACAGTTGAGGGCACAGGACTTCATGGAGTGCTGAATGTACAATATAGAAGTTGGGTACAGGGTCTGGTACTTAAAGGGGATGTTACAGTGGCTGTAGCCCTGGGTGCCCAATTAAAAGGGATATTGATTATAGTTTGTGCTCATGACACCACCTGTGGTATTCAGTCAGTGGGGACTGACACTGCTTAAAGGGAACCTGTCATCCCCAAAATCATGGGTGAGGTAAGCCCACCAGCACCAGGGGCTTATCTACAGCATGCTGTAGATAAGCCCCTGATGTATCCTAAAAGATGAGAAAGAGGTTAGATTATACTCACCCAGGGGCGTTCCTGCTGTTGGTCCGGGTCTGGCGCCTCCCATCTTCATCAGATGACGTCCTCTTCTTGTCTTCACGCTCCGGCGCAGGTGTACTTTATCTCCCTGTAGAGGGCAGAGCAAAGTACTGCAGTGCGCTGGGCCTCTCTGACCTTTCCGGCTCCTGCGCACGGCAGTACTTTGCTCTGCCCTCAACAGACAGGACAGACAAAGTACGCCTGCGCTGGAGCCGCAGCGTGAAGACCAGAAGAGGATGTCATCTGATGAAGATAGGAGGCCCTGGACCCAGACTAACAGCGGGACCGCCCCTGGGTGAGTATAATATATATATTTTTTTTATTACATTGTACTGTAAATCACTTGCAGATCTGCAGATTTTTTTTTTCTGTGCAGATCTGCAACGTGTGCACATAACCTAAGGTGGTCCTCAGGGGTGATGTTATGGCAGCTAGATGGTATAACTTCCCACAGGTGAAGTAGGTCCCCAGGGCTCCCGATGTATAGGTGAATGGTGCAGTAAGAACAAGGACACATGTTTGCAGTCTCTTTACCTGGTTATCTGAAGCTTCGGGCAACAGCAGTCCAGGGCACCAGATCACAGGTACAGGCAGGGTCAGGCTGGCTTGGAAGCAAATCCAGAGTTCTCCCTTTACCAGGTGGAGTTAAAAGCCTTCCTCTAGCGCAGTGGTGTTGTAGTCCCTCACTGCCTATAGCTTCTGAAAAGGTCCTCAGTTCCTCTCTGTCCCCCATATAGGTTAGGACACAAACCCGTATGATGGGTGACTCGAGCCTTTTTATAGGGTCTCTATCACGACCCGGGCCCTGTGCCTCCTGGGTGTAAAGGCGGACAGGTAACGTAAAGTTCAGCTGTCCTGCCAGTTTCAGCTATGTCTTAGAGTCTGACACGGCCTCAGTCTTCCGGCTACCAGAATCAGCGCTACGCAGGGAGGTAGCCAAATCACTGCTCCGCTCCCCTGGTGTCACTCTCCTGTGCCTTTTCTCTCCTGCACATTTTCCACAAGCTGTCCTTTCCTTCTCGGTTTCCCTTCTCCAGGAGCTGTAGCGACTCCGGCTACACGGCCCCTTCAGTCTTTCTGACACTCACTGTCTGACTGTATTCTCCTCCAGACTCCTTCCTCCTTCAGACTGCTCACTAACTTCGCCTCCAGCCAGACAATCTATTTGGGAAGTTCCCCTTAATCTGGGTTCAGAGCTCCCCCTTCTGGCCTGGAATATGAACATGTGCATGATTTCCCTGATAGAAGGGGTCTTTCATTGCTTCCAAGTGTGATATCACTCTCCCTGTGAGGAAAGCAATGAAACTATGACAACCAGGACCCTGGGGTGTCACAGAAGAACCTGTCATCACATTTTCAGGTCACCTTTAAAGGGAATGTCACCCCCAAAATTGGCCTATAAACTAAAACCACCAGCATCAGGGGCATATCTACAGCGTTATCTAATGCTGTAGATAATCCCCTGATGTAACCTGCAAGATAAGACAAACGAATAAGATTATACTCACCCAGGGGCAGTCCTGGTTTGAGCCCAATGGGGGGGGGAGGGGGTTCGGCACCTCCCATCTTCATACGATGACGTCCTCTTTTCTTCCTGCGCAGGTGTACTTTATCTCCCTGTTGAGGGCAGAGCAAAGTACTGCAGTGCGCAGGTGCCAGGACTCTCTGACCTTTCCTGGTGCCTGCGCACTTAAGTACTTTGCTCTGCCCTCAACAGGGCAAACAAAGTACACCTGCGCAGGAGCCGCGGCAGGAAAACAAGAGGACATCATCGTATGTAGATGGGAGGTGCCGGACCGCGACACCCATCGGACCAGGACCGCACTTGGGTGAGTATAATCTAACTTGTTCATCTTATCTTGCAGGTTACATTAGGGGATTATCTACAGCATTACAGAACGCTGTAGATACACCCCTGATGCTGGTGGCCTTAAGGTACCGTTACACTTAACGATTTACCAACGATTACGACCTGGCCATGATCGTTGGTAAGTCGCTGGAGAGCTGTCACACAGACAGCTCTCCAGCGACCAACGATGCCGAAGTCCCCGGGTAACCATCGGGTTACTAAGTGCAGGGCCGCACTTAGTAACCCGATGTTTACCCTGGTTACCATTGTAAAAAAAAAAAAACCACTACATATTTACATTCCTGTCGCGTCACCCAGCGTCAGCTTCCCTGCACTGTGTAAGCGCTGGCCGGAAAGCAGAGCGGTGACCTCACCACTGTGCTCTGCTTTACGGCCGGCGCTGACACTGGGGGACACAGGGAAGCTGAGGGACGTGACAGGAATGTAAGTATGTAGTGTGGTTTGTTTGTTTTTACTTTTACAATGGTAAACATCAGGTTACTAAGTGCGGCCCTGCGCTTAGTAACCCGATGTTTACCCTAGTTACCAGTGAAGACCTCGCTGAATCGGTGTGACACACGCCGATTCAGCGTGTGATCCAGCGACGAAATAAAGTCCTGATCATTCCCCAACTATCTCCCAGCAGGGGCCTGATTGTTGGTCGCTGTCACGCATAACGATTTCGTTGCTACGTCACAAAAAGCAACGATATTGTTAAGGATATAGTTATGTGACGGTACCTTTAGCTTATAGGCCAATTCTGGGGTGACAGATTCCCTTTTAAATGGCTCAGCCTTTTTGGCTCATTGGTTCTGACGGTGACCACCCTTTCCCTTAACCCCTTAGCGACCGCCGATACGCCTTTTAACGGCAGCCGCTAAGGGTACTTAAACCACAGCGCTGTTAATAACGGCGCTGTGGAAAAAGTGAATAGCGCCCCCCAGAGTCGGATTTTCTCCGGGGTCTCGGCTGCCGGGGGTAGCCGAGACCCCAGAGAACATGATTCGGGGTTTTTTTTACCCACCCGGCATTTGCGATCGCCGGTAATTAACTGTTTACCGGCGATCGCAAAAAACAAAACACGATCTCTTTTTAATTTCTCTGTCCTCCGATGTGATCGCACATCGGAGGACAGAGAAAAGGGGTCCCAGGAAGCCCCCCAATACTCACCTGACTCCCCCGGTGCTCCTCGTGTCTCCCGGTGGGAGCCGCCATCTTTAAAATGGCGGGCGCAGTGCGCCCGTTGGCCGGCACCGGGAGAATCTTTGGGGTCTCGGCTGCCGGGGGTAGCCGAGACCCCAAAAAAACATGATCGGGGTCGGTTTTACCAACCCCTGTTTTGCGATCGCCGGTAATTAACTGTTTACCGGTGACCGCAAAAAAAAAAAAAGTAAAGTGTAATTCTCTGTCCTCTGATGTGATCACACATCAGAGGACAGAGAAATAGGGGGATTCGGGGACCCTATCATACTCACCTGTGTCCCTGGATCCTCCTGCTGCTCCTCCTGGCCGCCGGGGAAAAGAAAATGGCGGGCGCATGCGCAGTGCGCCCGCCATCTGTCTCCATCTGCTGGTCGGCAGGAGAACAGCAGTTGGGGCTAAAATTAGGGTTAGGGCTAAATTTAGGGTTAGAGTTGGGATTAGGGTTAGGGTTGGCATTAGGGTTACGCTTGGGATTGGGGTTGGGATTAGGATTAAGGTTAGGGGTGTATTGGGATTAGGGTTAGGGTTGAGATTAGGATTAGGGGTGTGTTGGATTTAGGGTTTTGATTAGGGTTGACATTAGGGTTGTTTTGGGGTAAGGGTTGTGATTATGGTTAGAGTTAGTAATTAGGATTATGGATCAGGTTGGGGTTAGGGGTGTGTTGGGTTGGAGCTAGAATTGGGGGGTTTCCACTGTTTAGATACATCAGGGGGTCTCCAAACACGACAGCCAATTTTGCGCTCAAAGTCAAATGGTGCTCCCTCCCTTCTGAGCTCTGCCGTGCGCCTAAACAGTGGGTTACCCCCACATATGGGCATCAGCGTACTCGGGATAAATTGGACAACAACTTCTGGGGTCCAATTTCTCTTGTTACCCTTGTGAAAATAAAAACTTGGGGGTTAAAAAATCTTTTTTGTGGAAAAAAAAAAATATTTTTTTTATTTTCACGACTATGCATTCTAAACTTCTGTGAAGCACTTGGGCATTCAAAGTTCTCACCACACATCTATATAAGTTCCATGGGGGGTCTAGTTTCCAAAATGGGGTCACTTGTGGGGGATTTCTACTGTTTAGGCACATCAGGGGCTCTCCAAACGCGACATGGCGTCCAATCTCAATTCCAGCCAATTCTACATTGAAAAAGTAAAACGGCACTCTTTCTCTTCCAAGCTCTGCGGTGCGCCCAAACAGTGGTTTACCCCCACATATTGGGTATCAACGTACTCAGGAGAAATTGCACAACAACTTTTGTGGTCTAATTTCTCCTGTTACCCTTGTTAAAATAAAAATTTGTGGGCAAAAAGATCATTTTTGTAGAAAAAATGCTTTTTTTTTTTTTAATTTTCACGGCTCTACGTTATAAACTTCTGTGAAGCACTTGGGGTTTCAAAGTGCTCACCACACATCTAGATAAGTTCCTTAAGGGGTCTAGTTTCCAAAATGGTGTCACTTGTGGTGGGTTTCCACTGTTTAGGCACATTAGGGGCTCTCTAAACGTGACATGGCGTCCCATCTCAATTCCAGCCAATTCTGCATTGAAAAAGTCAAACGGCGCTCCTTCACTTCCAAGTTCTGCGGTGCGTCCAAAAAGTGGTTTACCCCTACATATGGGGTATTGGCGTATTTAGGAGAAATTGCATAACAAAATTTATGGTTACATTTCTGTTTTTACACATGTGAAAATAAAAAAAATGGTTCTGAATTAAGATGTTTGCAAAAAAAATTAAATGTTCATTTTTTCCTTCCACATTGTTTCAGTTCCTGTGAAGCACGTAAAGGGTTAATAAACTTCTTGAATGTGGTTTTGAGAACTTTGAGGGGTGCAGTTTTTAGAATGGGGTCACACTTTGTTATTTTTCTATCATATAGACCCCTCAAAATGACTTCAAATGTGATGTGGTCCCAAAAAAAAAAAAAAAATGGTGTTGTAAAAATGAGAAATTGCTGGTCAACTTTTAACCCTTATAACTCCCTAACAAAAAAAAATTTTGTTTCCAAAATTGTGCTGATGTAAAGTAGACATGTGGGAAATGTTATTTATTAACTATTTTTCGTGACATATCTCTCTGATTTAAGGGCATAAAAATCCGAAGTTTGAAAATTGCAAAATTTTAAAAATTTTCGCCATATTTCTGTTTTTTTCATAAATAATCGCAAGTAATATCGAAGAAATGTTACCACTAACATGAAATACAATATGTCACGAAAAAACAATCTCAGAATCGGCGGGATCCGTTGAAGCGTTCCAGAGTTATAACCTCATAAAGTGACAGTGGTCAGAATTGCAAAAATTGGCCTGGTCATTAAGTACCAAATTGGCTCTGTCACTAAGGGGTTAAAGTATAACAAATAAAGCCAGTGTGCATCCCAAAATCTTTCCATTAAGGTAACAGAACCTAGATGGGGCAGAAGTACAGACCCCCTGACTAATTGGGTCCCCCAAAAATGAGGGCTAGACAAGTAGGGGGAAGGGGCAATGTAGTGAAGCTACAGGAACCCCCTCCCCTATAAAATGACTTCAATTTGTTCAGATTAAAAATGCTTAATGGTGTCACCCATACATGATCTAATGTATAGGGGACAAAGAACAGTATGTGGTGGGGAGTTACTTATAAACTGCAGACCACAGACTAAAAATGGCAGCTAACAGCTGTCTCCTGCATAGGCCACAATGACTGAACATGCTGCAGGCTAACGATGACCGTCAGCTTTGCACCATGATTCCTGCACCATATGGCCATGTTCACACTATGCGGTTTTTACTGCGGAACCGCGGCGATTTTGCCGCTGCGGGTCCGCAGCTGTTTTCCATGCAGGGTACACTACAATGTTACCCTATGGAAAACAGAAACCGCAGTGCACATGATGCGGAAAAAACCGCGCAGAATTGCTGCGGGAAAAAAAAGGAGCATGTCACTTCTTTGTGCAGAATCGCAGCGATTCTGCACCCATAGAAATGCATTGATCCGCTTACTTCCCGCATGGGGCTGTGCACACCATGCGGGAAGTAAGCGGATAACGTGCGGGTTATACCCGGGGTGGAGGAGAGGAGACTCTCCTCCAGGCCCCGGGAACCAGATTTGTATTAAAAAAAAAAAGAATAAAAAATCATGTTATACTCACCCTTGGAAGTCTCAACGCTGCACGCGGCCGTCCGGTCTCAGGTTTGCTATGCGATCAGGACCTTCGGTGACGTCGCGGTCATGTGACCGCGACGTCACCGAAGGTCCTGGTCGCACAGCATCTTTGGAACCGGACCGCCGCCTGCAGCGCCCAGGAGATCGGGACGTCGGAGGGTGAGTATATAATCACGATTTTATTATTTTTAACACTACTATTGATGCTGCATATGCAGCATCAATAGTAGGGGTAATTCCCGCAGCAGAACCCGCAGGACAAACCGCAATAAATCTGCAGGGATAACCGCAGCGGGTTTGCCCTGCAGATTTATCAAATCCGCTGCGGGAAAACCCGCAAAAGAAAAAGGATCGTGTGAATGTGGCCTAAATGTAATGGGGTCCCTCTCAATGAAAGCTGTCCCTCTAATACCACTAATTCATATTTCTCATTCCTCTAAGATGTAAATCACTCATCCCACCGGCCAGACAGAACATCTATACATGGTAGCAGGACAGAACTTGCCAATCTCCCCGCTCCCCTTTTCCCGATGTTTCCCCTCATAGTAGGTCGGGGACATGTTAGGTGTGATGTGCAGTCCTATATTTGACTGTATAGGGACAGACTTCATCACTTGGATGTCAACCTCCATGGCTAGGCAGGACCTACATAATCTTTGGTCATATGACTGTGTATTTCACTAACAACACAAAGTGTCTTTTTTTTAAATGGATGTTCACTAGTTTACAACTGAATGGTAAAGCCATGCATAAATCTAATTAGTCCCCTCCTAGTCTAGTGCCATATCAGGGATGCCATTGTACACGGTATAAAGGTACCTTCACATATAACGATATCGTTGCTTTTTGTGACGTAGCAACGATATCGTTAAGGAAATCGTTATGTGTGACAGCGACCAACGATCAGGCCCCTGCTGGGAGATCGTTGGTCGCTGAAGAAAGTCCAGAACTTTATTTTGTCGCTGGATCGGCGTGTGTGACACCGATCCAGCGATGTCTTCACTGGTAACCAGGGTAAACATCGGGTTACTAAGCGCAGGGCCGCGCTTAGTAACCCGATGTTTACCCTGGTTACCAGCGTAAAAGTAAAAAAAAAACAAACACTACATACTTACCGCTGTCTGTCCCCGGCGCTCTGCTTCTCTGCACTGGCTGTGAGCGTCGGTCAGCCGGAAAGCAGAGCGGTGACGTCACCGCTCTGCTTTCCGGCCGCTGTGCTCACAGCCAGTACAGGAGGAGTGCAGAGAAGCAGAGCGCCGGGGACAGACAGCGGTAGGTAAGTATGTAGTGTTTGTTTTTTTTACTTTTACGCTGGTAACCAGGGTAAACATCGGGTTACTAAGCGCGGCCCTGCGCTTAGTAACCCGATGTTTACCCTGGTTACCGGCATCGTTGGTCGCTGGAGAGCTGTCTGTGTGACAGCTCTCCAGCGACCAAATAGCGACGCTGCAGCGATCCCGATCGTTGTCGGTATCGCTGCAGCGTCGCTTAATGTGAAGGGGCCATAAGAGTGGACTACTCCTAGAATGAATAATGGGTCAGTTGACTGTCACTGGGAATCTTCAGTTACCATATGCTTTCCCCTGCAGTCTTGCATGTTCTAAGGCCCATAGATGACCCCCCTCCCCCCCATATGACAATATGGCGTAGGTACTCGTGTGGTGTATGGCTGAGGGATATACACCTGACAGGGTATGATGTATCTTACAGTGGCCAAGCTTTATCACAGGAAAACAGTTTTTCTTTCTCAAATTACACACAAAAAAAACACTCCACAATAGTTGTTTATCTAGACAGTCTTTTATCAGGTTCAACTTATCGTAGCTCCACTGTCCGTCACTCTCTGGAGGTCTGACAGGTGATGGGTTGCCGGCGGACGCCGGTGCAGCATCCACGCCCAACACACGGTCTTGCTTCTGTGGCAGCGTGCAGTTACTGGTTTTTCACGCTGAGCCCCTACTCCATTTAACTGTGGAGCAGAAGAGTAAAGCCCTCTGCAAGATTTCACTTGGCGTGTATCTCTCTGAGCAGCCACCGTCATGAATGTCCGCACCACAATGCTCTGCTCAGCGCACGTCTCTGTGTGCCAGCCGATACCTGGACGTCCGTACTGCAATGCTCTGCCCGGCACGCGTCTCCCTGCCCATCCACTGATATTGGCGAGTCTCTACCGCGCTTGCTCTGGATCTGTGTGCTGCAGCCTATCGCTCTCCTTGCTCGGCACTCTGGCGGGAAGCACCCTTCAGTTTCCGCGCAACCTCTTCTAACCTACTCCCCCTGGCTACGCCCCCTTCTCCCAGGTTAAGGCTTGCTCCATCAGTAATCTCGTTCCCTCCAACAACAGGAGGTTCGGCCCCAGCAGTTCCGGACTCGGCGCTTCAGCAGCACTTGCAGCCTGGTCCTCTCTTCTACAACATCATCAAAGATGAAGTCCAGGACCAGCAGGGAGGCTGAAGAACTCTCCTGTCCACACACCGCTAGCGTTCTACTGATCATCTACTGGATACATACAGTACAGATCACCTCATTTAAAGATTTTTCTGTATTTTCATGACTATGAAAATTGTACATTCACACTGAAGGCATCAAAACTATGAATTAACACATGTGGAATTATTTACTTAACAAAAAAGTGTGAAACAACTGAAATTATGTCTTATATTCTAGGTTCTTCAAAGTAGCCACCTTTTGCTTTGATGACTGCTTTGCACACTCTTGGCATTCTCTTGATGAGCTTCAAGAGGTACTCACCGGGAATGGTCTTCCAACAATCTTGAAGGAGTTCCCAGAGATGCTTAGCATTTGTTGGCCCTTTTGCCTTCACTCTGTGGTCCAGCTCACCCCAAACCATGTTGATTGGGTTCAAGTCTGGTGACTGTGAAGGCCAGGTCATCTGGCGTAGCACCCCATCACTCTCCTTCTTGGTCAAATAGCCCTTACACAGCCTGGAGGTGTGTTTGGGGTCATTTTCTGTGGTAGCCATTCTGTGCTAGCCATGCTGGTTCAGTATGCCTTCAATTTTGAATAAATCCCCAACAGTGTCACCAGCAATGCACCCCCACACCATCACACCTCCTCCATACTTCACGGTGGGAACCAGGCATGTAGAGTCCATCCGTTCACCTTTTCTGCGTCGCACAAAGACACGGTGGTTGGAACCAAA
Organism: Ranitomeya imitator; assembly: GCF_032444005.1. Lineage (NCBI taxonomy): Eukaryota > Metazoa > Chordata > Amphibia > Anura > Dendrobatidae > Ranitomeya > Ranitomeya imitator. The sequence continues at coordinate 16,869,913 of NC_091288.1, forward strand.
GATCTCAAATTTGGACTCATCAGACCAAAGCACAGATTTCCACTGGTCTAATGTCCATTCCTTGTGTTCTTTAGCTGGTGACTCAGATAAACTTATCCTCAGAAGCAGAGGTGACTCTTGGTCTTCCTTTCCTGGGGCGGTCCTCATGTGAGCCAGTTCATTTGTAGCGCTTCATGGTTTTTGCCACTGCACTTGGGGACACTTTCAAAGTTTTCCCAATTTTTCGGACTGACTGACGTTCATTTCTTTAAGTAATGATGGTCACTCGTTTTTCTTTACTTAGCTGCTTTTTTCTTGCCATAATACAAATTCTAACAGTCTATTCAGTAGGACTATCAGCTGTGTATCCACCAGACTTCTGCACAACACAACTGATGGTCCCAACCCCATTAATAAGGCAAGAAATCCCACTGACAGGGCACACCTGTGAAGTGAAAACCATTCCCGGTGACTACCTCTTGAAGCTCATCAAGAGAATGCCAAGAGTGTGCAAAGCAGTCACCAAAGCAAAAGGTGGCTACTTTGAAGAACCTAGAATATAAGACATAATTTCAGTTGTTTCACACTTTTTTGTTAAGTCTATAATTCCACATGTGTAAATTCATAGCTTTGATGCCTTCAGTGTGAATGTAGTCATGAAAATACAAAAAAATCTTAAAATGAGAAGGTGTGCCCAAACTTTTGATCTGTACTGTATATTCACATAAATGTTGACATGTTATAAATTAGCCACATCCGTCTTCACTTTGTTTTTTTTTATGTATATTTCAATGTCTTTCTAAATAAGACCCTTTTGTGATTAACCCTTTTCTGATCGGGAGTTTTTGCGCTTTCAATTTATCGTTCCTTTAGGCTGGGTTCACATTGCGTTATGGCTCTACGTTTAACGGACTACGTTACACCGTGGCATAACGCGGTATAACATAGTCCGTTAACGCCGCCATAGACTGCAATGCCGGACGCATCGCTAGCGCACGCCCACAATGGGCGTGCGCTAGCGATGTGCGGTCATTTGAGTGACGGACCCGAGACGCGGGCTGCAGCGTTTCTGGGTCCGTCACTGCTAGCGCTGTGCAAAAGTCGGCACTTGCGTTAGCGCAGTCCGTTCAACGTATGCGTTGAACGGACTGCACTAAAGCAATGTGAACCTAGCCTTACTCTAAAAGCCATAACTTTTTGTTTATTTTAATGTTGAACCAGCCGTGTGAGGGCTTGTGTTTTTATTGTGGGACGAGTTGCACTTTATCTTATAGTATATTAAAAAAAAAGTAAAAAAAAAATTCCAGGTGTGGCAAAATAGCAAAAAAGGAGACATTCCACAATTGTTTCTTGTTATTATTTATTTTTTTAATTTACAGCGTTCATTTTGCAGTTACCATGACCTGACAATATGATTCCCCAGTTCAGCACAATTAGGCTACATTCCTACTATGAGCTTTCATCTTGTTTTTGATTTTGTAGCATTTTACAGAACTAGCAAAGTCTTTAGGATTTATAGAAATCTCATGTCCACTGTGCTGCTTTTTTTTTTTTACTCTGCATAAATTGACCTGCGGTGCGTTTTTTCCAAACTGCAGCATGTCAATTTCTATTGCGGGTACACTGAGTTTTCTGTGCGGAGTTTCCCTATAGACTTACATTAAATGCAAAAAATCACACACATGCGTTTTTTTTGTGTGTTTAAATAGCGTAAACCCATCAAACGTACGTAATACGCCTAAGATTTCAATCCCTGGAAGTTTAAAAACAAAGCAACTTTATTTAAAGCATGACACGCCAAACAAAGACAAAAAATGCAGCTATAAAAATGCAATACAAAATGCAAGTAAACTAAGGTGCAGAAACTCTGCAGCATCAAACATTCAAACATTGATTGTGGGAACATAGCCTTACGGTATGTGCACACATGAGGATTTCTTGCAGAAATTTTCCTGACAAAAAACGGACATTTCTGCCAGAAATCCACATGCGTTTTTTTCGTGTTTTTTCATGCGTTTTTGACGCGTTTTTGGTGCGTTTTTGTGCGTTTTTTTCCAAATGCATAGAATAGCGGGAAAAATGCAGAAAATCCGCAAAATTAATGAACATGCTGCTTTTTTTTACCGCGATGCGTTTTTTTCGCGGAAAAAAAACGCATCATGTGCACAAAACATGCAGAATGCATTCTAAATGATAGAATCCATAATGTATGCGTTTTAATGAGTTTTTATAGTGTTTTTACCGTGAAAAAACGTGAAAAAAACGCGAAAAAACCTGAACGTGTGCACATAGCCTCACGGTGACACCCAACATGCAGGGTTTTTGCTTTATTTAAGTGGTGAAAAGAAAATTGCAAAATTTAAAAAATAAGTTTCCCTTCTGTTTCCATTTTCCAAGAGCCGTAATGTTTTTAATTGTCGGTCAGTGCTTGTTTTTTTTTGTGCTGGGAGACAGTTTTTATTGATATGATTTGGGGGTAGATTATTAATGTTTAGATCGCCTCTTTTTTTGTGTTGATGAGGGAAGCAGAAAAAATAATTCTGGATTTTTTTTTCTCATTACGCCATTTACCAATCTTATTCATTTCTTTTGTATTTTTCTATATTTGAACTTTAAAAATGCAGCGATTCCAAATATGTTTTTTTATTATTATTTAATTTTTTTAAAGGGGGAATGGGGGGGAGGTGATTTGAACTTTTTAAAAAAAAAATTAAAATAATTTAAATGTCTGTTTTTTTTTCTATTGTTATTTGTTAGTCCCCCCTAGGGGACTTGAACCTGTGATCATCTGATCCCTTGTGCTATATACCGCAATGCCACGGTATCGCTGTATATTGTAAAAATCACAGTCTCCTATGAACGTCAGCTATGAGCTTTCACAGAAGTAACCGCCATCACAGACACAAGAGTCTTCAGCAGACCCCTGGCCGTCAGGAAAAAGCATCGCCCCCCTGTAAAACCTAAACCCGAAAAATCATGTGCAATTGCAGGGTTTTTTTCACAATTTCATTGCATGTGCAACTTGGTTAAATGAAAAGTGTAATTCAAAACTACGACTCGTCCCACAAAACAAAGTTCTCATATGGCTATGGGGACAAAGAAAATAAAAAATTGGTACAGCTCTTGGAAAAAAAAGAGGAAAAAAATAACCAAATGTGCAATATGAAAATGTCCCGGTTAATGCTGACACATCGCAGACAGTATCGTTTACTGCAGATGGCGCCGTTTGCGTATAATAAATGTCTGCACTCGAGGCTCCGCCCCTGATTTCCCTCCACATCTCATAGGAAGAGCCCTCTGCACCAAGACCACACCCACCAATGGTCCAATCAGAGGCAGAGTTTAGTAATGACATGTACATGAGCTTTAGCTCAGCCAATCAGATGTCAGCCAGTGAGGAGCAGCGGTATAAGAAGGGCGGAGCCGTGGAGGCGGTGATGTGACCTGCAGTCTGTGGGGTAGGAGGAAGGATCGGGCTCTGTGGTGTCTGGAGGTAAAGGCCAGAGAGTGGATCCCATTGATTCTTTACTTTTACTGCTTGTAGCATTTTTCTTATAGTGGGAAAATGTCATCAGAAAATGATCTGTTGTTTAATCAGGATTTAATAATAATAATCTTTATTTTTATATAGCGCTAACATATTCTGCAGCGCTTTACAGTTTGCACACATTATCATTGCTGTCCCCGATTTTGTATCTTTAGCAAATTGTTTTCCTATCTTTAACCCCTAAATGGCTTGTGATGTGTTTGTTACAGGATGTGGCATCTGTGTAACCGCAGTGGCCGGAGTGAGCTCTAGTTGCTTCTATTGACTGTTTAGTTGCTGCTGTCATCAATTACTGCAGCTTCTAAACACCATTGCTTGTTCACTAGGATGAATGAATTTTTTTTTTTTGCTGGTTGAAGTTTCCTCACCACCCACAATGCTAAGACTCATGTGTCTTTTTTTTTCTTTTTTTCTCGCAAACCCTTCCCCCCCCCCCTCCCAAAAAAATAAAAAATAAAAAAAATATAAAATAAAATTGCAATACCGCTTTATCTTGAAAACTCAAACTACTCAGCATCAGGGGCTGACTGGCAAATTTTAGCCTGGGGGGCAAGCACAAGCAGTGGCCCATGAGTAGCGGCCCATCCTTAAAGGGGTTGTCGGATCTTAAGCTACATGTCTACAGTCACTATGTGTGAATCCTCATATCGTGCGCACTGTGCGCTGTGAGGATTCTCTGGTGCCATCGCCGGGAACAGGTGGTCTGGTGACCGCAAGCATGTGATAGATATATATATATATATATATATATATATATATATATATATATATATATATATAATATCTCTATCACACCAAAGCAAAGAAAGGAGCGCACTACCTGGACGTCCAATGCAGGTAACCTTTATTCCAACGGTATAAAAGACATCTTCACGACCGGGGGTGCTATGAAAGAGGTGCGGCAAGACTAGACGACGGCCGTTTCGCGCCCGACTGGCGCTTCAACGGGTCAGTAAGGATGTAATCAGTAACATCGGGAGAAATAGGAACAGGTGAGACACAAGCTCCACCCTCCCACTTCCTCCCGCAATACACCGAGCACATCCCACTGCGTGACGAGTCACTTAAAACATATATAAAAACATTAAAAGAAACACCAAATAGATAACAGAAGATACTGGCCCTGGAAACAAACAAAACAATTTAAACATCAGGCAAAAGAACCATGATATCAAAGATACAAAACAGTAACTATAATGCAAAGTATGTACTAATGACTAACAAATTGAAGATACTATGATTCACATTATTGTACCCGGATAACCAGAGGACATGATCACAAAAAAATAGACATATCAACCCTATCGTTGAAACCTAGGGGGCCCATCGCGTTGGTGCACATAATCCATCTCGCCTCAGCTCTCAATAGTAAATTATGTAGGGCACCCCCCCTACTGGGTACGGTAACTTTTTCTATACCTGCAAATGTCAGAACACTAGGATCACTATGGTGCGTCTCGCGAACGTGAGCTATTAAACGCGGTACCCCTTTACCCGTACTGATAGTACTGCAATGTTCGCGAAACCGCATATGCAAACATCTAATGGTTTTCCCGATGTAAAAACGTCCACAAGGGCAATATAATACATACACGACGTATTTGGTTTTGCAGGATATAAACGTATTGACCTCATGTCTAATCGGGCCTATGTTCAAAAACCGCCCCGTCAAATGAAGTTTACATTGAGGACAATGGCCGCAACGGTAATTCCCCTTCGGAGCGCTGGAAACCAGCCAATTATTATTCTCCCTAGGTAGTCTGTTGTGCACCAAAATATCCCTTAGGTTTTTACTTCGTTTGTTTGATATCAACGGGCCTTTTTTGACGATTTCCGTTAAGTCTTTATCTCTTTCAAGAATGTGCCAATTTTTCCTTATAGCACTCCTTATAAGACCATCTACTGGACTAAATTGGAAGCTAAAGGTAAACCGTTTTCCTGTTGGTCTATGGGATACTGACCTATTTATATGAGTTTTTTCTCTAGCCGCGTGTAACAATTTTTCTGGATACCCTCTATTTCTGAACCTCTGACATAATTCGTTGGTCTGGAGGGTGACCCCCTCTTGTGTACTATTGGCCCTCCCCACCCGCAACAACTGACTATATGGTAAAGATCGTTTAACATGTGAAGGGTGATAACTGTTATAGTGAAGGACCGAATTAGTCGCGACCGGTTTGCGATAAAGTGTTGTCGTTAGCGTCCCATTTTTCGCCTCAACTGTCACGTCCAGGAAATTAAGACATTGATCTCCATACTCAGATGTGAAGGCCATATTCATAGTATTGTTATTAAGATATGTGACAAAGGCGGTGAACGTGTCTACTGTCCCGTCCCATATAAAGAACATGTCATCGACATATCTAACATAGTGTTTAATGTGCTTGGAGTACATGTTTTGGTCAGCGTAGATGTAGCTCTCCTTAAAAACGACCTAAAAACAATTTAGCGAAGGTGCATGCTGCCGGAGTCCCCATTGCAGTACCAGTTATTTGTTTGTACCACAAATCTCTGAAAGTGAATGCATTATGCGTTAATATGAACCGTAAACCGTCACACACAAAATCAATGAAAGAATGAGATCGATCAGTGGACTCTAAAATATGCCTAATAGATTCTACACCCAATTGATGGGGGATCCTTGTGTACAGATTGGTCACGTCCACTGAAGCCAATGCAAAACCTGTTTGCCATTGGAAAAATTTAATACTCTTCAGGAATGCATCAGTGTCCTTTAAATAGGATGGCACACTGGTAAGTATGGGACGCAAAAGCCAATCCATATATTTGGATAACGGTTCAGTTAATGAACCCACCCCGGACACGATGGGACGTCCGGGGGGTCTACCTCAGATTTGTGTATTTTTGGCACATAGTACCAATGTGGCTTAAGGGGGAACTCCGGCAGCAGCTTCTCCGCTTTATTCTGTGAAAGCACACCCGACACAACCGCTTGCTTTAAAAAAGTCTGTAAAGCTCCCTTGAACTTATAGGTCGGATCCTGTGTGAGCCTGATGTAAGTGCTCTCGTCAGCCAGCTGCCTGCCGGCTTCTTTTAAATACATGTCTTTAGGGATCAAAACAATTTTACCTCCCTTGTCGGCCTGTCTTATTATGGCATCTGACCAACCAGAGATTTCCCTCAAAGCTAAGCGTTCGACATCAGATAAATTAAAAGGTGCCTTAGTATATATTAAAGCCTCTACGTCTTTGATCACTAGTGTCTCAAAAAGGTCAATCACATTCCCTGGCGATGTAGGTGGCATATACTGGGAAGAAACACCTCCCATGAGAGGTGCTACGTTGGGAGCAGACAAAAAGGACGCTTCCGTTGAATTTTCAGTCAAGCTCAGCAATAAAGCCCCATCCTGTCTCATGTTAGCCAGTGATTGGGATTCCGTAGCCGCCAGGAACCCCAAAGGACCAATACTAACTGGTTTTTCACCCTCCCTAATAGAAGCTGCGGGGGTGGGATTTACAGAGGAAAAGGCTTTATGTAAATGTATCTTCCGAATGGCTTTAAATAGATCAATCTTGAAATCTACTAAATTAAATTCCTCGGGAATGCAATACGACAAACCCTTGTTTAATAAAGACAAATGTTCCGGACGTAAGTGATGATCAGTCAAATTCAATACGTGCTGCTCACAGCTTAACGCTGTCGTCTCCCCTTCCACGACACTTTCTTGCGTTTGTGGCGGAGATCGTAACTTTCTCCTCCTGCCTCCTCGTCTTGTTCTCCTTCTAAAGGGATACCTGTTCTGAGATTATCCCCTTCGTCCATATCATCAATTTCTGAGTTGAAGGGGGCAGCCGCACTGTCGCTCAGGCTCGAATCTGATTCCGTAGTGTAATAATCCCTCCTGGCGCTTGCTTTGCGTTTTTTGCGATTTCTATTCCTCGGCCCAATATGCTGGGACCCCTTACTGACCCCACTTAGTTGTTTGTTCCAGGTAAAAATTTGTCCTTTATCGAAATCGTTTTTATCACGTATGAACTTGTCTCTTTTACGTGATTTAATATCGGCTTGGATGGGGATCATTTTAGTGTCTAGTTTCTTATTAATCTGTGCCCATTGATTTTCCGTCAATCTGCTTTTTAGCTCATCTTGGGTTTTTTTCAAATCAGCAGTAACTTGTGTATAACTTTGCATATTCGATCTTAATACAAGTTGAAGTAGTTCTTGTGAGCATTTTAACATTATACCTTCCCACTCCATTTTAAAAGCGGAATCCTGAGAAAAATGTGCAATGTCTTTCCATACCCTGAGTCCTCTGGGCACTCTGCCACTATTATATTGCCCTTGTGGACGTTTTTACATCGGGAAAACCATTAGATGTTTGCATATGCGGTTTCGCGAACATTGCAGTACTATCAGTACGGGTAAAGGGGTACCGCGTTTAATAGCTCACGTTCGCGAGACGCACCATAGTGATCCTAGTGTTCTGACATTTGCAGGTATAGAAAAAGTTACCGTACCCAGTAGGGGGGGTGACCTACATAATTTACTATTGAGAGCTGAGGCGAGATGGATTATGTGCACCAACGCGATGGGCCCCCTAGGTTTCAACGATAGGGTTGATATGTCTATTTTTTTGTGATCATGTCCTCTGGTTATCCGGGTACAATAATGTGAATCATAGTATCTTCAATTTGTTAGTCATTAGTACATACTTTGCATTATAGTTACTGTTTTGTATCTTTGATATCATGGTTCTTTTGCCTGATGTTTAAATTGTTTTGTTTGTTTCCAGGTCCAGTATCTTCTGTTATCTATTTGGTGTTTCTTTTAATGTTTTTATATATGTTTTAAGTGACTCGTCACGCAGTGGGATGTGCTCGGTGTATTGCGGGAGGAAGTGGGAGGGTGGAGCTTGTGTCTCACCTGTTCCTATTTCTCCCGATGTTACTGATTACATCCTTACTGACCCGTTGAAGCGCCAGTCGGGCACGAAACGGCCGTCGTCTAGTCTTGCCGCACCTCTTTCATAGCACCCCAGGTCGTGAAGATGTCTTTTATACCGTTGGAATAAAGGTTACCTGCATTGGACGTCCAGGTAGTGCGCTCCTTTCTTTGCTTTGGCGTGTCGTATGTGGCTGTTTTCCATTGGAGCTTCGCACCCAGGACCGAGCTGTACGGCCTTCAGGACGCAGGTGAGCGGCTCCCACTGTTTCTTTGGCGTTGGTGCCGTCCGGCTGTTTTCTCTTTGATTACATATATATATATATATATATATATATATACACACACACATTCCCACTGTATAATGACAGGCACAGCCCCACTGTATAATGACACGCACAACGCTACTGTATCATGACACACACCCACACACAGCCCCACTGTATAATTAATGACACACACAGCCCCACTGTATAGTGACAGACACACAGCCCCACTCTATAATGAGGAGTGGTACTGTGCAGTGTATAGATACAGAATAAGGCCACATTCAGTATTTGACCTCAGTATTTGTAGCCAAAACCAGGAGTGGGTGATAAATACAGAAGTGTTGCATATGTTTCTACTGTACATTTCCTCTGGATTGTCCCACTCCTGGTTTTGGCTTACAAATACTGATGAAAACACTGAACAAATACTGACCGTGTGAACGTGGGCTTAATACAGGTGCTCATTAGGGTGGAATAACACTAGAATATGGCATCAGATGTGATATGCCAATGATACTCGGCTCTTGCTCTGCTGTGAGCGTGATCAGAGTGTCCGTGCTCCAATGCTCTCGCAGCACAGGTGTGGAGGAGACGGAGAAATTAATTTCTCCATCTCCTCAATGGTCTGACTCGCCGTGTATCAGACTGCAACATCTGCTGAGAAAAAAAAAAAACACGACTGCACACGGACAGCAAGAGAGAAGAAGATTGTACCACTTTTGTGGAAGAAAATGGAACCATTTTTTTTTTTTTTTTTTTTTAAATACTCTTTATTAGTCAATGTGGCAACATTTCACTTCCATATCAGAGAAATGTTCAGTTATGGATCCAAAACGTTGCCACATGGGCCAATAAAGAGTCCGCTACTTTTCTCATAATTAATCGTTGTGCTAGATAGACAGATACACACATACAATAGAAAAGATACTGAGAATTACACCATTTATGCAGGACATTAGAAGTATACACAGCTCCACAATATACTGTATATACTTGAGTATAAGTCGACCCAAGTATATGCCGAGGCACCTAATTTTGCCACAAAAAACTGTGAAAACGTATTGAGTCGAGTATAAGCCGGGTATGCATTGTCCCCACATCCTGTCCTTGTATGCATGGCTCCCCTGTCCCTGTATGCATGGCTCCTCATCCCCGTCCTTGTCTGCATGGCTCCTTATCCCCGTGTTTGTGTGCATGGCTTCTTATCCCTGTTCATGTATGCATGGTTCCCAAAAAAAAACAAAAAAAAAAAAACATCCTACTTACCTTCACTGCATGCCCTCGCAGCATCTCGTTCCGGTGCCAGCAGCTCCTGTGGCCGGGCGATCACGTGTCCCCCGCTCATTAAGGTAATGAATATTTACCCACACCTATGGGAGTGGAGAGGGGTGAATACTCATTACCTTAATGAGCAGAAGACACGTGATCGGTCGCCCTGAAGAGCTGCTAGCGCTAGAACGAGATGCAGCGAGGGTGCGCAGGGAAGGTAAGTATGATGTGTGCTGGAAGCCGGCGGCTGTGGCTGTCAACGCTCTAAAAGAAATGAATATTCACTGCCATTGCAGTGAATATTCATTTCTCTTTAGCAGCGGCACAGGCTTTAACCACAGCCGCCGGTTCCTGCCTCTGTCACCCGCTGCTCCTTCTCCATCTTTCTGGGACAATGATTTGTGAATAAAGGTACTGTTACACTAAACGATTTACCAATGATCATGACCAGCGATACGACCTGGCCTTGATTGTTGGTAAGTCGTTGTGTGGTCGCTGGGGAGCTGTCACACAGACCAACGATCAGAGGAAAGACTTCGGCATCGTTGAAACTGTCTTCAACGATGCCGAAGTCCCCGGGTAACCAGGGTAAACATCGGGTTACTAAGTGCAAGGCCGCTCTTAGTAACCCGATATTTACCCTGGTTACCATTGTAAAAAAAAAAAAAAAAAAAACACCACATACTCACCTTCCTGTCACGTCCCCCAGCATCAGCTTCCCTGCACTGTGTAAGCGCCGCTGTGCTCTGCTTTACGGCCGGCCGGCCGGCGCTGACACAGTCAGTGAGGAAAGCTGACGCTGAGGGACGTGACAGGAATGTGAGTATGTAATGTTTTGTTTTTTTAACTTTTACAATGGTAACCAGGGTAAATATCGGGTTACTAAGCACGGCCCTGCGCTTAGTAACCCGATATTTACCCTGGTTACCAGTGAACACATCGCTGGATCGGTGTCACACACGCAGATTCAGCGATGACAGCGGGTGATCAGCGACCAAAAAAAAAAGGTCCTGATCATTCCCAGCGACCAACGATCTCCCAGCAGGGGCCTGATCGTTGGTCGCTGTCACGCATAACGATTTCGTTAACGATATCGTTGCTACGTCACAAAAAGCAACGATATCGTTAACGAAATCGTTATGTGTGAAGGTACCTTAAGCCGAGGGGAGTGTTTTCAGCACAAAAAAATATGCTGAGAAACTCGGCTTATACACGAGTATATATGGTATACTACAATCTATTATATACAGAGAGGCATATTATATACCGTGTTAAGGAATATAGAGCGGTGCATATATTATATAGTGTAGAGATGTGGCAGCGAGCAGTGTATATAGTGTGAATTCCACACTATATGCATAGCGCCATACTATATAAACATCTCTACAATATACGGTAATTAAGACAGCATTATACTATATTATGATGCATACATCACATAGGAGACACTGCGACTGCTGAACATATCACATTGAAACTACTGTATATACAATACATATTAGATGGTGGCCCGATTCTAACGCATCAGGTATTCTAGAATATGCATGTCCACATAGTATATTGCCCAGCCACGTAGTATATTGCCCAGCCACGTAGTATATTGCCCAGTCACGTAGTATATTGCCCAGTCACGTAGTATATTGCCCAGTCACGTAGTATATTGCCCAGTCACGTAGTATATTGCCCAGTCACGTAGTATATTTCCCAGACAGGTAGGTATATAACACTGCCCACGCAGTATTTAGCAGTGTGTGCACCATATCCCTGTTAAAAAAAAATTAATTAAAATAAAAAAGTTATATACTCACCCCTGGGATCCAGCGAAGCTGTGTGATGCGGCCGCCATCTTCCGTTCCCAGGATGCATTGCAAAATTACCCAGATGACTTAGCGGTCTCGTGAGACCGCTAAGTCTTATGGGTGAGTACGCAATGCATCTTTGGGAACGGAAGATGGCGGCCGGCTGGAGCGCATCGTCCGACGACGGAAGGTGAGAATAGCAGGTTTTTGTTTTTTTAACATTACATCTTTTTACTATTGATGCTGCATAGGCAGAATCAATAGTAAAAACTTGGTCACAAAGGGTTAATAGCGGCGGTAACGGAGTGCGCTAACCGCGCCATAACGCGGTCTGTTACCGCTGGCATTAACCCTATGTGAGCGATGACTGGAGGGGATTATGGAGCGGTCACTGACTGCGGGGAGTATGGAGCGGGCGCCGGGCACACGGACTGCGGGGAGTATGGAGCGGGCGCCGGGCACACGGACTGCGGGGAGTATGGAGCGGGCGCCGGGCACACTGATTGCGGGGAGTATGGAGCGGGCGCCGGGCACACTGATTGCGGGGAGTATGGAGCGGGCGCCGGGGACACTGACTGCGGCGAGTATGGAGCGGGCGGTGGGCACTGTGACTGCAGGGGTGTAGGGGATGGACTAATCGGACTGTGCCCATCGTTGATTGGTCGCGGCAGCCATGACAGGCAGCTGGCGAGACCAATCAGCGACGCGGGATTTCCGTTACGGAAATTGCCGACAGAAAGACGGAAGTACCCCTTAGGCAATTATATATATATATATATATATAGATTAGACACAGTAGTAGAAAAAACGGAACAGCACAACGCTTTACCTATCTTCTGGGTGCAAAGCCTCCAGGCAGCCCGTCCACCGGCTCTCCTTAGTCCATAGATTCAAGCAAAAAACAGGCAGCACTCCATTATATCTCAAGGCTTGAGAAAGGCTCATTTGGAGCCGAAACGTCGTGGTAAAGACATGTGGGTCTAATTAAACTCTGCACAGTTGACAAAGATATAATGGAGTGCTGCCTGTTTTTTGCTTGAATCTATAGATTAGACACAGATAGATAGTGCGACTATACACAGCAGTGTCGCCTATATAACGCATATACATTAGTCGGTACATTATACAGGTGATACTGCAAATGTTGGATACACGTTATATAGGCGATAGTGCTGTATATAATGATAGTATCACCTATATATCATATATACAGCAGTCTATATTCATTATATAGGCAATACTGCTTCTGATGTGTATATACGTTATATATAGGTGTTACTGCTGTGTATATATGTACGTGTGTGTGTGTGTGTGTATATATACATACACACACACACACCAGTATCACCTACATAACGACATATATACACAGAAGTATCACCTATATGCACATCAGTAGCAGTATTGCCTATATAATGTGTATAGACTGCTATATATATACATTATATAGGTGATACTGCTGTATATAATCACTATACCACCAATATAATGTATATATAGCAGTCTATATCCTATATAGGTGACACTGCTACTGATGTGTATATACCTTATATAGGTGATACTGCTGTGTATACATGTACATGTGTGTGTGTGTGTATATATATATATATATATATATATATATATATATATACATACACACACCGCAGTGTCACCTATATAAGGTATATACGCATCAGTAGCAGTGTCACCTATATAAGATATAGACTGCTATACATGCATCATAGTGGTATAGTGATTATATACAGCAGTATCACCTATATAATGTATATATAGCAGTCTATACACATTATATAGGCAATACTGCTGTATATACATTAAAAAAATCATCTTGGGACTCACCCAGGTCCCTGAGATGGGGGGAGGTCGGGAGGATGAGGAGCTGAGGTGGGTCGGGTGACGGGTCCTGGCCAGCGTTGGCAGTGAAGTGGAGAGGAAGGATCATCCCAGGCATTGGTGAGCAGTCTGTCTGACGCTGGTGCAGGCCGGCCAGCGTCAGACACAGTCAGGCTATGCGCGCCGGCTTTTTCAAATATGTGCGCGCAGCCGCGCATGGTCTCCTCTCTCCTGCTTGCCCGCTCTGACATGGCCAGCGAGCACGCGCAGGAACTAGGACCGCGGCCGTGCTCGCACACTAGTGCGGGCCGCCGCGGCACTTCAGAGCAGGCAATGCGCGCGCACAGGACCTGACTAAAGGAGGGACGTGGCGCGCTATGTATTAAAATCGCTGCCGATCCTCCAGCGGCCCTGTGCACCTGCTCAGGCACCGGCCCGGGGGGCAGATGCATTCCTGCCACCCGGCCCAGTCCGCCCCTGCTCAGCATAGTTATACACCGGACTTCAAACCGCATATTACTGTTGTCTCTGTCATCTAAGACTTTGCTGTCATTCCTTGGGGCATTGCATACACAGCTCTGATAATTCAGCTATTGCTACTTCAATGAGACCTTACACCTCCTATGACCCAGGGAATGTGTGAGCTCTCAGGTGGCTGAGACGGGTGACCGTCCATCACACAGGTGGAGAAATGGGGGAGATGCCAGAGAGCTGTAACTGCAGTGCCAACCTCCCACTGCACTTTGTGGCTTGATTTGCAAAAGGGATAATCACCATTATAGGGGTTTCTACACCAAACACTGAAGTCAAAATACTGGAGAGCTTTTTGTTTTCCTTGGTTCCCTTCACAAACTTGAGCTTATGATACTGTGACTTCTTTACAGTATATGGCTAACATGGCTGTAAGCTTCAGAAAAATACCAACCTGACAACCAATTTGAATGCTGCAATTGCCTTAAGTAAATGAGGCAGGTAAGGGGGTTAACAGCAGCAATCAGAGCTCAGCTATCTAAGAAGGGGCTGAATTGGTTACTTCGAATGCCAGTGTAAGATTATGTTTACACACTGCATTTTTGTGATTTTTTTTTTTTTTGTTTTTGTTTTTTTTTTTTGTTTTTTTTTAATGCAAATTGAAAGCAGTTTCTCAGTATTGGCAAAAGGTGACTTCAGAAGTCTCAGCTTGGCTTGTTTGCTGGATTCAGTCTTTTTGTAACTAAAACTAACTTTATTAAACATGTATTTTTAGAAAAGACACACCTAATCCGCAGAAAAACATAATTTTTTTTGTAAGTGACTTGTTTACTGCAAAGAGCAGGTTTTGACTACAGAAAAAAAAAAATACGTGTGAACATGGCCTAAAACAGAAATTTTGCACAAGCTTCTGCATAACTCGGTTGTGCAGAAATTTGGTAATTGGTGTATCGGCCCTTTAGGTCTTATACATTGCATAACTATTGGGAACAAGGGTTCCTAAGAATAACTGCAGCTTTAGGCAGGCTGCTGATAAATGGAATACTGGCAGAGTTTACTAATGACCTGTAGAGGAGCTTTAGCTCAGCCAATCAGATGTCAGCCAGTGAGGAGCAGCGGTATAAGAAGGGCGGAGCGGTGGAGGCGGTGATGTGACCTGCAGTGAGTGGGGTAGGAGGAAGGATCGGGCTCTGTGGTGTCTGGAGGTAAAGGCCAGAGAGTGGATGCCATTGATTCTTAACTTTTGCTGCTTGTACTAGTTCTTATAGTGGGAAAATGTCATCAGAAAATTATCTGTTTAATCAGGATTTTGTATCTTTAGCAATTTGTTTTGGTATCATTAACCCATAAATGACCTGTGGTTGTGGCATCTGTGTAACTGCAGTGGCCGGAGTAAGCTCTGATTGCTGCTGTAATCACTTCCGCACCCAATGACACCATTACTTGTGCACAGACTGCCTGTGATGTACTGTGGTATATAGGACAAGTGATATTTTGCAGGTTGTAGTCCACTCTCATTTGGAATAGTAGTGTTTTTAGAAGCAGTTACTTTTGCTGCACCTGTTTGTCAGTACATGTGAATCTTACTGCATGTAATATTTTATTGGTTTAAAATTCCCCTTTTTTTTTTCCCCCTAAATACTTGAGCCTGTCAAAAAAAAAAAAAAAAAAAATTATATCTGTATATCTTTCTGGCGTATAAGACGACCCCCAACTTTTCCAATTAAAATATAAAATCTTCTCAAAAGTCGGGGGTTGTCTTATATGCCGGGTGTCGTCTTATAGGGTGGGTGCGAAGCAATCTGCAGTCGACGTATATAGTGGGGGGGGGGGAGTGGTCCCGATGACGAGGTGAGGGAGCGCCTCACCAGGAAGGTGTAAGTGAAGCAAACTGTCAGTGTCTGGGATGCCAGGGGTATGCAAAAAAGAGAAAGCATGATGCTGTGCCTAGAAAAACACTCCTTTCACTCATCTGGCTCACCCTTGTATCCTATTATCTCCTTCTCTGCTTCACTTACACCTTCCCGGTGAGGCGCCCCCTCACCTCGTCATTGGCACCGCTCCCCCCACAATATGCGGCGACCGCAGATTACTCCGCATCTGCCCTATAAGAGGACACCTGGCGTATAAGACGACACCTGACTTTTGAGATTTTCAAGGGTTAAAAAAAGTAGTCTTATACGCCAGAAAATACAGTATGTATATATATATATATATATATATATATATATATATATATATAAGGATACAAGGGTGAGCCAGATGAGTGAAAGAGGAGTGTTTTTCTAGGCACAGCACCGCTCTCTCTCTTGTTTGCATACCCCTGGCATCCCAGACACTGACAGTTTGCTTCACTTACACCTTCCTGGTGAGGCGCTCCCTCACCTAGTCATCGGGACCACTTCACTTCCCTTCCCTTCCCTTCCCTATATACGTCGACTGCAGATTGCTTCGCACCCATCCTATAAGACGACACCCGGCATATAAGACAACCCCCGACTTTTGAGAAGATTTTATATTTTAACTGGAAAAGTTGGGGGTCGTCTTATACGCCGGAAAGATATACAGATATAATTTTTTTTTTTTTTCTCATTTTTAATTCCAGTAAATGACTGTATAGCTTCACAGAAATGCCAACCTGACAACCAGTTTGAATTGTGCAATTGCCCTTAGCAGAAATTGATAGCAGCAGTTAAGAGGTTAACAGCAGCAATCGGAGTTCAGCTATCTAAGGCTATGTGCACATGTAAGAAAAGCGGTGCTGAATTTTCTGCACAAAATCCACGTCTCCTGGCAGAATCCGCAGCCGTAGATTTTTAACATGGAGGGGTGCAGAAACCCAGATCCGCACAAAAGTGACATGCACTTCTTTGACATCTGCAGCAATTCTGCACTGATTTTTCTGCACAGCTTTTTTTTTTTTTTTTCCCATTGAATAACATTGTACTGTAAATCACAGTGCAGATCTGCAGCGTTTCTGCGCAGAAAAATCCGCTGCGGATCCGCAGCAAATCGGCATCGTGTGCACACAGCCTTAGAGCAAGGAGCTGAATCGTCAGTTTGTCTGAATTCCAGTGTATGGCTACGTTCACACATTGTATTTTGCTACAGGCAAAATCTGCTCTAAAGAAGCTGTGGGTTCTCGTTGTCTCTTGTGCGTGTTGATAGTGTTTGGTGGCCCCTGTAATGTCCACACGGTGTAAGGAATTTAATAGAGAGTAAGCTTTAACTGTAGTTTATTCTTCTCATTTCCTCCAGCACACAGCATAACAGCAGCATAACATTTCCTCCTCAGGTCAGAACTGAAACTGAAACTCCTCTCAACTCCCGCCCTTGCTTTCTTAAAGAGACAGATCTAATTCTTATACATTACAGCCCCAAAACGGCCTGATTTAACTTCCTAAATATTTCTGCAGCAAAAACTGATACCTCCATTTTTGCACTTACTCATTGTTTCATATGGGTGGAAGAAAACACTGGAAATATGCTGAAAGAGGTGACACACAGCAGTTCATGAAATCAGTCGGGAGAATAAAACCTACGGCTATGTTCACATGTTGCATTTGTTATTAATGATTGAAAACTCAGTATCGGCAGAAGCTGAGATATCAGAACTCTCATGCAAATTTTTTTTCACCGAATTGAGGGAAAAATGTGTGTGTGTGTGTGTGTGTGTGTGTGTGTATATATATATATATATATATATAATTTCACCTAGGAATAGGATCAGAAGCTCCGCCGTGTGGCCTGGAGTGTGAACATGTTGTGTGCATTGTGGTTACCTCATAAAGAAGATCTTTCATCGCTTCCAAGCGTAACATTGCTTTCCTCACGGGGAGAGTGATGTCCCTGACGACCAGGACCCTGAGGCGTCACACTAGCACCATGTAATCATAAGCCCAAAAGAATTCTGCGGTTTTCAAGCAGAAGCTCCAAGAACTGAGATGTCAACACTCTTCCATAGGGGGGGAAAAGTACCATGTGCACTACAGGCGTGTAATCCGATTGACATATTAAAGGCTTAATAAAATGTTTTATTTTCATGCAGAAAAACTAACTTATAATTTTATCTAAATTATTATTTATTTTTTATTTTTTTTAGGATCACCATCATGAGTGGAAAAATTGTCCCCAAGAACCTGGCCAAGGGGGTGGATATCTGTGGTGTGAACAAATATTATTACATTATTCGCTCAGATCTTGGTTGCTACATGAGGTCCACCGACTTCCACCGTGGAGATGACCTTGAGGTCTTCAGCTTGCATCCATCTTGCAGAGGAGGAGATCACTACTTGGCTTATAAAGACGACCTGTTCTATATTATCAAGGGAGATCAATATCGTCGTGTGACAAACCTGACCACAGGTGCAGATGCCATCATCTACCCCCTACACCCCAACTGCCAAGGAGGAGACCACTACCTGTCGTCTTCTGATTACTTCTATATTGTCTATCAGGGCCGAGGCGTCTACCGTAAAACCAGGAACTTGTGTGATGATACAGATGGCACAGAATTTCCTCTGCACCCCAACTGTAGGAATGGACTCTACTATTTTGGTATTGCTGATTACTATTACTTTGTGAAGCCTCTTGACAAGTGGGGGATCCAATACGTAAGAAGCACTAACTTCAACACAAATGACGATTTGGAGACCTTCTCCTTCCATCCCAGCGTCATCCCCTTCCTTCCTGGAGGTTTAAGTGTTTCCAAGGGTTCGGCTTATGGTGAATGGTCATGCATCGATACCATCAGCAATGATTCAGAGACTCCTATTGAGTGGAAGAAGAGAGTCACCAAGAAGATCGGGTATGAAAAGGAGAAGGTGTCTAGTATAGAGAATAACTGGAAGGTGTGGCCTACATGCTCGTCAGAAACTGGTGGTCTAGCATCTTTAATTGCCCAGTGTCAGTTCTCTCTGACTACTGAATATGGTGGATCCGGTGTCAACACTGAGAAAGAAACATGGAATGAAGCCACTGAAATTGAGGAGACCGTCGCTGTGACTCTACAACCTCAGAAGAAAATGTACATCTGGTCCTACCAGCTTGGCCTGGGTGAAGAGCCTGTGCTGCACTGCCGTGATATGAAGATATCAGATAAGGCAGACCCACCAACTTATATTCCATTACCTTCTGCTAAGCATTAGATATCATCAAATGGGCAACTGTTTCTGTAGAGCAAGAAAATTTGTCAGCCATTGTTGGGTATGAACCTGCTCAGTAAGAGGCTTTGCTTTGGTCACAATTTCTGTCAATTGATAAATCGATAAATAAAAGCTTTGATCCACTGTGGCTTTACTGTAATACAAAAGGTCAACTTGGCTAAAACCAGGGGCCACAGTCATAACACTCCCCCATGGGATTTGCTGTCAGGGCTGGAACAAGACGTTGTTCAGTTCAAAGGCTGAGCTCACTTCATATTATGGGTGATGGGGAGCTGTACACCAGCTGCTTCCCAGTCACAATCGGTGGAAGTCGGCTCTAAGGTTCAGGCCTTGGATACTATAGGTAACTGCGGCATCTAATGGTTAACCAGAGAAGGTCTCCTCTGTGGTGTGAGCACTAGGATGACAATCACAGGGTGTTGCTGGGTTCAGTCGAGGGCACAGGACTTCATAGACCGCTGAATACACAATATAGATCACAAGTTCAGGTCACTACACAATATAGATCACAAATTCAGGTCACATTTAAATGGTTCAGACTTCTTGGCTCATCAGTTCTGACCACCCTTTCTATTAAAAATAAACCCAGTGTGCATCCCTAAATCTTGCCCTAAGGCAGTGTTCCCCAAGTCCGGTCCTCAAGAGCAACCAACAGGTCATGTTTTTGGGATTTCCTTAGTATTACACAGGTGATAATTGCACCACATGCTCAGGCAATAATTCCATCACCTGTGCATACTAAGGAAATCCTGAAAACATGACCTGTTGGTTGCTGTTGGGGAACACTGCCCTAAGGTAACAGAACCTAGATAAAACACAAGTACAGACCCTGCCCCCCTGAGTAACTGGATCCCCCCAAAAAATAAGGGCTAGACAAATAAGGGAAAGGGGAAACCTAGTAAAGCTACAGGACACCCACCGTAGAAAATGACTTAAATTTATTTAGAGATTAAAAACTTAGCGGTGTTCCCATCCAAAGTCAAATGTATAGAGGACAAATAACAGTATGTAATGGGGAATTGCTTATAAGCTAAAAATGGCAGCTAACAGCCATCTCCTGCATAGGCCACAGTATAAGAGTACATACTGCAGGCTAACGATGACACTCAGACTGGTCTTCCCATCCTTTTACCAATGTATTTCACTTCATAGTAGGCCGGGGACATGTTAGGTGTGATGTCCAGTTATATATTCGTGATTGCATAGGTACAGACTTCATTGAGAGAAGCCACCATTTATGGTCAGAACTTGGATGTCAACCTCTGTGGCTAGGCAGGACCTACATAATCTTTGGTCACATGATCAGTTATTTCACTAATAACACAAGAAAAATTAAATGTTTTTAAGGGGTGTACAACTCTATGGTAAGGCCATGCATATATAATTGGTCCCGTCTAGTGCAATATTGGGATGCCACTGGACATGGTATCAGAATGGATTACCCCTCGATGGAGCAATGGGTTCCACCGGGAATCCTCAGTTCCCTTACACTTTGCCCTGTAGCCTTGCGTGTTCTAAGGTCCATAGACCTCTTCCCCCCCCCCCCCCCCCTTTATGGCAATCCCTTTAAGTTTAAAGATGTTTACCACACTTCAAATTTTGTAATCACTCAGGCATCTTCTATGCCAAAGCTTTGAATGTCCACTTTCCTCTTGGTCACCCACCCCTTTCCTATACTACTTCCAGACCTTGTTTAGTCTAGTTCGGGACAATATTTCTAAACTACATCTCAAACATGCAGGTCAACTGGACCTCATTGGCCCACTAAGACAGGAATTTTCCTATATCCCAAACTATAGACTTTCCAGAGGCTTCAGCACAAACCCAACACTGGTCTGATACCAAACTGACTACAATCAGCCTCAGTAGAGTCCACAGAGCAGACTGTGCACTTATGGTGGCTCGCATGGGACACTAGGAGGCTTCGTGAATCACAACATGATCAGATCGGGCCAATAACAACGTGCTAGCTTAGACTCCCTCACCAAAGCTGCCACACTGCTCTCCTGTAAGGCTAGGGTCACATTTTGTTAGCAGCAGCCCGTTCAGCACATAAGCTAACGGGCTGCTGCTAGCGCAAGTGCCTGCGCTACATCAACGCTAGCGCAGATGGAGCTTCTGCTAGCTCCATCTGCGCTAGCAGTGACGGACCCAGAAACGCTGCAGCCAGCATCTCGGGTCCGTCACTCAAATGACGGCACATCGCTAGCGCACGCCCAATGTGTTCACCATTACTAGCAATGGAGGCGTTAACGGACTATGTTACACCGCATTATGCAGTGGTGTAATGTCAGTTAAACAGACACCTGAAACGCAATGTGACCCCAGCCTAAGGGATCGTCTACTTTCTCCTGGTGGGTTCCTTCACAGCTCCACAAAGAGCTGAACAACATGTCTACTGCCTTCCATCTCACAGCAATCCGCCTCCAGGTGACCACCGGAGGGGCGAAGACTGCTTGTATTAAAAAGCAGGTCCTGGCCTACACCCCTCGCAATCCTCCTTTTTATGGACTGTGCTTAAATATTATTACACTCAATTCTGTACAGAGCCTCGTGGAAGGTTTAGCTGACATTACATTTGCTATATTTAGCTCAGAGTAAAAGTTAACACCATATAGAGAGAACACGTGCTCTATGGGATATATAATCACAGCTTACAGGAGGGGCTGTCACTTGGGACTTCTCCTTCTCTGCTGCAATGTTTTTTTTGGTGGACAATCCAATAAACCACTACATTTTTTTAGGAGGCATCTGGTAAAGCGTCCTGCTTAATTATACGATAATAAGCATATTTAACAGACTGCTTCATATCAGCGTAATGGTGGTACAGGATATCTCCATCAGAACCAGACTATTCTTTGGCCTAGACATCACCTGCCCTTTCACCCCAAAAAAAGGGCTATTCCTTTAGTCTGTCATCGCACCACACAAGTGATGGCACCGGAAGTCTGCCCTCCAGCCATGATAACTTGACCGTACTCTATACACAGTTCTACACAACATCTACATGTGGATGAACAAAGAGACATCGAGTGGTCACGCCATGAAAGAAGTCCAGGACCAGCAGGGAGGGTGAAGATCTCTCCAGCCCATACACCGCCAGTGTTCTACTGCCATCCAGCTGCTCCACAACTACTGGGAGTTGTAGTAATGAAGAGCATCAATCTACTGGAAACACATATTCACATAAATAATGAAATGTTGTAAATTAGCCACATCTGCCTAAGCATTGATTTTATTTTATTTTTTTATTTTTATTTTTATTTTTTTTATTATTTCAATGTCTCTTGAATGAAAAGACCATTTTGTGATTAACCCTTTCCTGATCGGGCGTTTTTCACTTTCAATTTCTTTCCCCTCATTCCTAGAGCCATAACTTTTGTTTATTTTAATGATGAAATAGCCTTGTGAGAGCTTTTTTTTTTTTTAATTGTTGGATGAGTTGTACTTTGAATGACACCATCTATTTTATCTTATGATATAGCAGAAACAGTAGAAAAAAATTCCAGGTGTGGCAAAATAGCAAAAAATTAGCAATTCTACAATTGATTCTTGTCTTTTTTTTTTGTTTTGTTTTGTTGTTTTTTTTATTGACAGCTTTCATTTTGCGGTTAACATGGCCTGACAATATGATTCTCCAGTTCAGCACAATTAGACTTCACTTCCACTATGAGCTTTTATCGTGTTTTTTATTTAGCGTATTTTCGCTGCAGTATCAAACATTCAAACACCGATTGTGGGAACAAAGCCTTACTGTGACACCCAACATGCATGGTTTTTGTTTTATTTAAGTGGGGGAAAAAATGCAAAACTTAAAAAATAAGTTTCTCTTGTGTTTCCATTTTCCAAGAGCCGTTATGTTTTTAATTGTTGTCCTATGGAGCTGCGTAAGTGCTTGTTTTTTTTGTGCTCTGAGACGCCATGCGCTAGTATAAACTTGCTAACGTGTGTGGGTGGATGTGTGCCTGTCGATGGATGAAAGCGCCAAATCATGCCCATCCCTAGTGTTGTTGACTGTTCCCGAATGGTGGAAGCTACCTAGCGCCTGACAGTGCTATCCCGCACAGCTAGCACACGATACAGCGTCTGATAGCAGTGACCGCCAGAGCGGCGCCGTGCGCTAATAGAGCGCTTTCCTGGCCCAAGTCTAGGTGGTTAGTGGCGTCCGCCAGAGAGGCACTGCACGCACTCTTGTGCAGTAAATTATTAGTTCTGTTAATCTCTGACACCCCAGTAGCGGTGTCGAGCGCAAGAGGTCTAAAGGAACTCTTTCCCTGAGTCTTGGGACAGAGTTCTGTGACTCTTTTCTTGCGCTCTTTGTGCGGTACCTCGGCCCTGTGACGCAACAGGGTTCGGTTCCTTCATACCGGGTGAAGCTAACCCGTGTGTGTATCCACATTATACCGCCATATAGTCCGTCATTACTCAGCAGCAGGTTCCATCTCTGCACGGTGGACCCCCGGCTGCGAACGCACCTTATACCATCCTTATAATTATTTGGTGCATTCCGCTAGCCCTAACACCAGGACATTTTTATAATTCACCCTGTAAAACTAAAATCCCCAAAATCTACGGTAAGTTTAGCAATGACCTGTAGAGGAGCTTTAGCTCAGCCAATCGGATGTCGGCCAGTGAGGAGCAGCGGTATAAGAAGGGCGGAGCGGTGGAGGCGGTGATGTGACCTGCAGTGAGTGGGGCAGGAGGAAGGATCGGGCTCTGTGGCGTCTGGAGGTAAAGGCCGGTGAGTGGATCCCATTGATTCTTTACTTTTACTGCTTGTAGCATTTTTCTTATAGTGGGAAAATGTAATCAGAAAATGATCTGTTGTTTAATCAGGATTTGTATCTTTAGTAATTTGTCTTCATATCATTAACCCCTAAATGGCCTGTGATGTGCTACAGGTTGTGGCATCTGTGTAACCGCAGTGGCCGGAGTGCGCTCTGACTGCTGCTGTTGACTGTTTACTTTCTGCTGTCATCAATCACTGCAGCTTCTAAACACCATTGCTTGTTCACTAGGATGGATTAATTATTTATTTTATTTGCTGGTTGAAGTCTCCCCACCCACGATACTAAGAGTGAGGTGTTTGGGGTGTTTTTCTTTTTTTAAAAAAAGGAGGGGGGGGGTGTTGTATTTTGAAAGCTCAAACTACTCAACATAGTTATACATCAAGATTGTTAAATTATATGTATATATCCTCCTATGAGTGGAAGTCACTGCTTGAAAAAGGCTCAGTGTGCGCCAAAACATAGCCATGCTATGTGGGTCTGAATAAAACCAATTTTTTTTTTTTTCAGCTAGAATTTAGTGATGAGCAAATATACTCGTTACTCGAGATTCTCGAGCATGCTCGTGGGTCCTCCGAGTATTTTTTAGTGCTCAGAGATTTAGTTTTCATCGCTGAATGATTTATATCTATTAGCCAGCATAAGTACATGTGGGGATTGAAACCCTAGCAACCAGGCAACCCCCACATGTACAGGGAAGCTCCCCTGAAACCGGGTTCAGAGCTCCCCCTTCAGGTCTGGAGTTAGAACTGTGTTGTATGTATGTGAATACCTGATAAAAGGCATCTTTCCTCGCTTCCAAGCAGGACATCACTCTCCCCATGAGGAACACAATGCCACTGTACCAACCAGGAACCTGGTTCTCCAGCAGGACTTGGCCCCTGTCCACACGGCCAAAAGTACCAATACCTGGTGTACAAACAACAGTATCACTGGGCTTGATTGGCAGCAAACTCGCCTGACCTTAACCCCATAGAGAGTCTATGGAGTATTGTCAAGAGGAAGATGAGCAACACCAGACCCAACAATGCAGACGAGCTGAAGGCTTCTATCAAAGCAACCTGGGCTTCCATAACCCCTCAGGCTGATCGCCTCCATGCCACGCCGCATTGATACAGTAATTGATGCAAAAGGAGCCCGACCAAGTATTGAGTGCATTTACTGAACATACATTTCAGTAGGCCAACTTTTCGGATTTAAAAATATTTTTTTTCAAGCTGGTGTTATAAAGTATTCTAATTTCCTGAGATAATGACTTTTGGGTTTTCATTGGCTGTAAGCCATAATCATCAACATTAACAGAAATAAACACGTGAAATAGATCACTCTGTGTGTAATGACTCTATATATGAGTTTCACTTTTTGCATTGAAATATATTAACTTTTTGATGATATTCTAATTTTGTGAGATGCATCTGTATGTAAAAAGACGCTTAACATTTATTCACACAACGTGATTAGCGTCTTCAGTCGATAGGAAAGCGACAGTGGCTGTGCACACTTCTTAAAATACTACTGTAGCGGCCCAAGTTGACCATAAATGACTGAGTACACCATACCCACAATAACCCATAATCCTATCCCCCCTGGGAAAATCTGAATTTTTATAGATTCGTTAGCATTGGGTTTTCTTCGATCCCACTAAACAAACACACATGTGCTTCTAGCCTTCGCCGCCAAGAAAACTGCTGAAAAATCTATTTAAATACACATGTTAAAATTGAGAGAACGACCTTAAAAGTAAGATTCTACTTTAATTTGTAAATGGGATCCGTGTATAACGCAATGGGCAGTGTATTTAGAGGATTTCACAAGGACTCGCCACTAGATGGCGGTGGCTGACTGAGCAGAGAAATTTCCGCAGGATTAGCGTCATTAGGCCACTTTCCCACAATGAGTTTTTGATGTTGCAAATTTTCTGCACCATTCATGCACCTATTGAGTACAATGGTTTACTTGCATTTTTCAAAAGTATGCAGCATAAAAAAATCATCAAAAACTCATAGTGGCAAGCAAGTAACTAACTGTACTCTACACCCATCATCCATGATAAGCATTATCTTCCAGATTATCCTAGTTTTTACAGTGAAGTGGCTCGCCTTGTAAGGGCTCTATTCAAATGTCCAAGAAGTTGTTTTTGTTTTGGTATCATAAAAAAACAGAAATAAAAGTTCTAATAAAGGACCATTTCACTTCAATGGGAACAGAAGTGTCATGTCTTGCATTTGCCTCCTTTATATTCGCTCTCCCCTTTTTTTGGCTGAATTAGATAATGTAGTCTGGACAATCTATATGTCTAGCCCCCCCATTTTTTTTTTTTAAGGGAACCTGTCAGCAGGATTGTGCTGAGTAACCTACAGGCACTGTCAGGTCGGCGCAGTTATACTGATTAGAATGATACCTGGTGATGAAATCCGTCTTGTGGTCGTTTAATCTTTATTTGTAGTTTTCAGTTAATGAGATTCTTGTGCTGCCGGGTGGGGCTGTGGGGGTCTTAATGTGGTGCTCTGCTTATGACAAGGGATAGTCAATGAGTCCGAGGTCCAAAGCCGGGAGGGTATGTCAGAAAACAGAAGGAAAGCCAAAGTAATAGGTAACGTTACGAGGTCAGAATACCAGGAGGATAGTGGATCAGAGCAGAAGTGGATAGTCAGAACGAGATATAAGCTCAGGCAACAAAAGATCAAGACACAGAGAGACAAACCAAGCAGTAGCTGAATGTACATCTGGCAGAGTTACGGGACTAACAATCTAGTTAAGTAGCCTGGTAATCACCTGGGAGAATGAACACCTGGAGACAGCCAGCACCTCCCAGTCTCAAGTAGCCTGGTAATCACCTGGGAGAATGAACACCTGGAGACAGCCAGCACCTCCCAGTCTCAGACTGGATGGCCAAGCTGTCAAACAACACACTGACAGCTCAGCACGCCCCTGCACCAGACTGGACAACTGAGCTGTCAATCAAAGTAGTGACAGCTTCAGTTCACCCCCTTGTTCCAGATTGGACGGCTGAGCTGTCACTAGCTGCATCTCAGTGTGTTTGAGGGGTTAAACCGTGACAATTGAATGGTCTATCATCAATAAGAAGTTTCTCTTTCTTTTTCAGTTTTTTTTTTGTGTCTATTTTTTACTCTATGACTTGAGGGAGTGTGATTTGTTTCATCATCGCACTTATTGCAATAAGTTTCTAATTGTTTGATGAATTTTTTTTGTAGTCTCTGCAGACAAGTTGTAGCTGGAAGAAGTCGTCATGGAGGTCTGGGCGAAATGGAAAAGATGACAAAAGTAAATATCTCTGTCAGACAGAATGTCAGCACAGACAGCGATGAGAATGATGCTACTTGTGGAACATTTAGAACATTTTTTTTTTATCAGGCACCAAAGGAAAAGGCTAGATAACGTCCAACTTTTTGACCACAGGCGGTCTTTATCAAGGACATCTGTAGTGAAGAATAGCCGGGTATATCATGCATGGAGGCATGGGTATGGTCTTTGTATAGTGATTTTTTTTTTTTTTTTTGTAATCGCCCAGTCATCTGCTAAGGTTCCCATATAACCAACAATGATTAGGGTGAACCTACGTGGTTGTAATCCTGGTCAGATGTTTTACCCCCCCCACACCACCCTCTGTGCTGACCCCTTAGCTACGCTTCTGCCTCAACCATACCTAAAGGCGTCACACTTCTAGCGCCTCAATATCCATGTTAAGTTAATTCTGCACCCCAACATAATGACCACCTGACGATGACCTCTAGAAAGCCGTGCCTAGTGTATGGACTAGGGCAGGACATGGCGACACTTTAGAGACAGCAATTTGCCGGGGTCTACTGTACATGCCACTGAGGATGGGACTAGGTGGGGCACAAGGTATAAAAAGCTGCATCATCATCGGCTTTCAATGAAAAACACAACATAGAAATTTGAGGACAAGGGGGTAAGTTTAGGACAAAAGGTCCTCACAGAGCTGAGAGCCTACTGCGCTTACATCTCGAATACAAATTCGGAACTTTCAAGCCAAGTTCTAAGACGGCTCAGGAAAGTCAGGTGGATGCCCAATTTTGCTAAACTTTGCCCTCTTTGCAGTCCCAGAAAAATCAGGATGTAGAGCTCTAAATGTATTCTTTATAGAATTTGGGTGCAAGCGAAGAGGAGAAAACATTAGTGATGTAAATATTATATTGCACGAAGTCACCAATAATTGTGACCAGAGAGGCCCAGTCTTCCTTCCTACCCCATAATCGCTTCCTAGTCCCCCTATTCTGATCCTACTCCTCTATAATTGGCCAATATGAGAAAACATATCTGTAAATTCATCATTTACTTCCAACTTCTCCAAGTCACGGCTCTAAAAATAAACATGAATATTTGGGGGGAAAAAAATGATTTATTTTATTTTTGTAGATGTCATAATTTATTTCCAAAGCCTTGTGTAGGATCGGAGCGTTCCTTTATGTCATCATTTATTCTAGAAACATTAATGCAGGGAGAGGATTACACTGTATTACTGTTAATTGCAAATGTTCTCATCGTCAAGACAAACAGCTGGAGAAAGCGCATAAATCACAAATCCTCAGTATTCTCCATTAGATAATAGATGGAGGTTTATTCATATATCAGTGAAACGATGGAAATATTGTCTGACATAATTATTATAACAACTCTGTCATAAAAACTCGGGAGAAGATGGTATATATTATATTCCTGTACATAGCAGCAGTATTATAGTAGTTATATAATATAGAGGGCAGTATTATAGTAGTTATATTATCGTACATAGGAGCAGTATTATAGTAGTTATATTCTTGTACATAGGGGCAGTATTATAGTAGTTATATTCTTGTACATAGGGACAGTATTATAGTTGGATCGCCCCCAGACACAGGGCCACGCGTTTCGGTACCGGGCCTCTCTGGTTCGGTTCTGAGGCTGTCACGGTGGCTAGACCCGGTCCGCGACCCTGCTAAGGGGCGTCCAATGAAAGTAGTGGAACAGTCTGTCAGTGGTTCGTGACGCCACCTGCGGTGTTCGGTCAGGGTGACCGACGCTGCTGTGGGGTCCGCTGGGGTGATGGAATGGCAGCCGGATGGTATACCTTCCCACAGGTGAAGTATGTCCCCAGGGCTTCCCAGTAAGGTGGATGGTGATGGTGTGAGGTGCAGGCAATAACGAGGACACAAGGTTGCAGTCTCTTTACCTCTTTACTGAAGGCTTCAGGATCCTCAATCCAGAGCACGTTTAACAGGGCTATCAGAGATCGGCCGGTCCGATGGGCACATCCAGAGTTTCCCTCGCAGATGGAAATCGTTGCCTACCACTAGCGCCTGTGTGATGTAGTCCTACCCTGCTGAGCATTCGGAATAGTCCTCACAACTGCTGTTCTCCTTCGTTCGTTCTCTACAGCTCTCTTTCTTGTCCTTTGGTTCCAGATGTTACTAGTTTCTAACGTCCCCCAGGTATGTTATGGCTAGGACGCACCTGTATGACGGGAAGGCTTGGAGGTCTTCCAGGACCCTAGAGACGCCCCTCTCCCAATGTTGCCCCCTATGTCTTCGTAGGTGTAGTAAGGTAGACAGCCAACCTATGACTGACTGTCCAGCGGAGTTTGAAGAAAGGCCTGAAGTCAGTTACTCCTACGGTGTTCCGGCCACCGACTACGCGCCTCAGTAAGATGTTGCCTTTCTCTCTCTCGGCACGACTCTTACTGGCTCTCCTTTGTGCTTGATCTCGTTTACACGGTTCCACAATATCCTTCCCTTCGTGTCTCTTTCTTAGGATACCGCCACAGGGTGTGCAGGCGCGGTTCCGTTACGTTCTGTTCGCTAGGCACCTGCCAGGTTCCCACACCTGACAGGGCCCCCCTGTGCCTTCTCCCTGCAACACCCCCTGCCACAGGATGTTGCCTGAATTCAACCCAGTCAGCTTCTGACTAACTTCCTCCCCAGCCCCTAATTTTACCAGTGTGAGGAGTGGCCCAATAAATAAAGCCTTTTTCTCCCCCTAGTGGGCGGAGTGTGAAGTGTAATGTGTTCTGGTGATACCTGGTCAGGAGAACTCTTTAGTGCCATCAGACGTACCGCTACTCCCCTTAGCGGCAGAGCGTCATACTGCAACGACCAGGTCTCTGGGGCGCTGCACTAGTAGTTATATTCTTGTACATAGGGGCAGTATTATAGTAGTTATATTCTTATACATAGGAGCAGTATTATAGTAGTTATATTCTTGTACATAGGGGCAGTATTATAGTAGTTATATTCTTGTACATAGGGGCAGTATTATAGTAATTATATTCTTGTACATAGGAGCAGTATTATAGTGGTTATATTCTTGTACATAGGGGCAGTATTATAGTAGTTATATTCTTGTACATAGGGGCAGTATTATAGTAGTTATATTCTTGTACATAGGGGCAGTATTATAGTAGTTATATTCTTGTACATAGGGGCAGTATTATAGTAGTTATATTCTTGTACATAGGGGCAGTATTATAGTAATTATATTCTTGTACATAGGAGCAGTATTATAGTGGTTATATTCCTGTACATAGGAGCAGTATTATAGTAGTTATATTCTTGTACATAGGAGGCAGTATTATATTAGTTTTATTCTTGTACATGGTACATAGGGAGACATCACTAGGGATTCTTTGATTCCTCTGCGGGGACAACTTTATAAAAGTCATACATACATGCTAGCCACCTTAGGGAGAGACCCAAGTTGGGCTAAATGTAGCGGGACGAAAGAGACCGAAAAGCCCTCTACTTAAAGGAAATACATAGTGGATGCTTTCCTGAAACGGAAAGTACTTGCAAGCAGCATAATACAAAGAATAGCAGGTTTACCCAGAATCCTTTTCAGTAGGCAGAGCTATGCAAATCATCTCTTTCCACCCCAGTCTAATCCACAGCGCTTGGAACCGCCAAGCGTGCAATGCTGCGGATTAGTTTCTAAATTTACACAGCCAACCAATTCATACCTGTGGACACGTGTTTCGGGCTTTAGGCCCTCATCAGCACAGGGCTGGAATTGGTTGGCTGTATGGAGTGGGGCTCGGTGAGCAAGCGATACATATATGCTAGCCACCTTAGGGAGAGACCCAAGGAATTGGTTGGCTGTGTAAATTTAGAAACTAATCCGCAGCATTGCACGCTTGGCGGTTCCAAGCGCTGTGGATTAGACTGGGGTGGAAAGAGATGATTTGCATAGCTCCGCCTACTGCAAAGGATTCTGGGTAAACCTGCTATTCTTTGTATTATGCTGCTTGCAAGTACTTTCCGTTTCAGGAAAGCATCCACTATAAAAGTCATACAGTTATTTTTCTTTAAAGGGAACCCGTCACCTTGTTTTTAGATATAAAACTGGCCCCAGTGTTTTGGCACTGATGCATTGTGCATCACTAACATGTTTTTGTAAAAAAAAACCTCCAAGTATTATGTTTAAAAAACACCTTATATCATTAGGGGATACAATCACATACCTTTTCTTGCACTCATTGGGGGTGGTGATTTTATTTTTTTCAGTCATGGATCAGTCAGCGTGGTTTTGAAATGATACACGCCCACAGGATTGCGATTGACTGTTGTGACTGACCTGACGCCACAGCAACCACGCAGCAAATCTCGCCCGTACGCACTGCCCATCCGCCCATGTCCGCTAGCCGAAACTGCATGGACCAGGGATCGTCCTGCTGAACACCCCTCTGCCTTTAATATAACGTTACTCAGACAACAAAGGGTGAGGGTAGCACAGTCTGGCATTGCACCACCATTGAACCACAAAACAGGCAGATAACACGGAAAACAGTCCCAGCACAATGCCTCCAAATGGTGCACATTACAGAGTCTCATCCTTCCGCTGACTCGCCAGGATAATGGCAGCTGGTACTTCAGAGCTCCCAGGGTTGACTACCCCACCTGTGGCACACACTCAGAGAGGAGGTAACGACAAGCTTAGGAAGATGACAGTCCATTCAGGTACAAGGCCAGTTGACCTGAGGGTCACAACCTGGCTTCTCTGCACATCTCCATGGAACCAGGCAACCGGTGGGTTCTAATCCTGGCTTTCTCCAAATGTATCCATCTTTATGCGATGGTCAATGGAGCAGATCTGTATTCTTCCAACTGAGGCCGAGGTCCCCTAGGTTGTTTCATGTAGAATGATTGTTTCCTGTAGAGTGATACTGCTGTTCATGCCTCTGGTCCTTTTGATGTTTTGATGTCTTATCTGAATCTGTGTCTCTGTCTTCTCTATACAGAGGCAAGTAACCTCTTTATATAATGAACAAGTGTCCTTAATTCAGTATTGATCTAAAGGATAAGACTGGAGATGAGATCAAGTAGCATTACTGGATTATTTAATGTT
This sequence comes from Ranitomeya imitator, assembly GCF_032444005.1. Classification (NCBI taxonomy): domain Eukaryota; kingdom Metazoa; phylum Chordata; class Amphibia; order Anura; family Dendrobatidae; genus Ranitomeya; species Ranitomeya imitator. Next base: position 16,902,295 of record NC_091288.1, read on the forward strand.
TTTGTATAGTTTTTCCTCCTCTGTTTTCAAAGTCGCCAAACTATCTGGCCTAGACAATGCATAATTAGCATATCAGTAAACATCAAGTTATCTAGGATAAGAGCACAATATATTATATGAAATATCAATATTACAGACTTACATAAGCAAAAAGTCTGTTTTCTTGACGAAAACAAACATTCAAATGTCAACATACAGACTTTTGAATTTGTAGTCTGCAATCTTTTTGCACAGTATTTCCTATCACATGTATGAAGTACAGTGAAGGGGCTGCCAGCATTTTGTGTTGCTGTAAGAGGGTGAACTGTAGTCCCACTGAGAGGGCACTAGGACCCTGTGGTTTTTGCCTATTGCAGAAGAGAACAGACCGTGCAAAACTCCCAGAGACAATGTGTGCTGCTGGGTGGAGTCTAGTGTCTCGGGTGTAAAGTGAAACTAGGAAGTGAGAGCTGAGAGAGAAAAAGGCGGGAAGCAAAGGCAGAAGCTGCTGTGATATCTTAAAGAGAGACTGTGTGGATTTACTGCAAGTGTTTTTGGAGGAAAAGAAGCTTTTGAGAGACTTTTTGTTGCTAACGTTCCCCTGGAGAAGAACTAACCTTTTGTTTAACTCTGTGAGAGACTTGTGTGGCTAACGTTTCCTGGAGAGGAGTTAACCCTTTATTTAACAAAAGACTGAGACTTTACTAAGAACCCAGTACGTATTTGGAAGTCTGTGGATTCCCTGTGCATTGAGTGGAGAACCAAGTCTGGACAGACTGCTGATACAGAGACGGACGGATTGTCGTGGAACCATTCCTAGGAGCTACAGAAGCAGAGACTACATCGTGAGACCACTAACTAAGTCCCCGGCGTTTGGGCTCGGCATCGGCCGACAAGACAAGAGGAGCTTGCTGTAACTTATTGGCGCTGAAAATATGAACTGGCTGCAGCCTGTGCGGATTCCTGCCTGAGAGGAAATCCATCTCAGGATACGGTACCATAGTTATAGATACCCGGGTATCTCTGCTCAGAGTGTTAAATTGTTACTTTAGAGGTGTATCTTATATTAGAGTTGTGTAAGTTATACTCAGTGTGCCATTCCAGGGGCTCCCTTAATAACACTACATTCAATTTACACTTGTTCCTGTTTTTTAGTTGCCTGTTAGGTAAATTTCTTACTAGTCTGTTGTAGTACACAGTTCTCAGGAGACCTTTGAGTGGCACAGTGATTTCAGCTGCTGCTGAGCTAGTGTATCTTTGGGGTGCATCTGTCTTAATATTCTCCATATTACCTTGATTATTTTGCCTTTGAGTAAATACCGTTGGAGATTTCTGCCTTGGTCTTGGTTTGTGACTCACTGGATCTTATTCGGACCTCTGGTCATTACATTTTTGGCGTAGTCGGCAGGATCCAGTGTTTGTCATGGACGAGGGCGAGGGTGGAAATGACCCCGCTGTATCCGCATCCTCCTCGGGGGTTGGGGTTCCCCTGGCAGCCGCGGCGACTTCGGGAGGGTATGTGCCTGTAGGAGCTTTACTTCAGCACATGCCGAAATACGATGGGCGCAATATGGCGTTGCAAGATTGGGCTGAGAGAATCCGGAGTATTCTGCGCATGTGTAATTTGACCCCCGCGTTACACGCTGAGCTGGCATTAAATGCACTGGAGGGTGATATTAGGCGTATGGTGATGGTGCGCCCAGAATCAGAGAGGGATACATTAGAAAAGATTTTGGAACTGTTAGAGGGGAGTTTGGGGGGCCGAGCGCGCGTGGCCCAGCTTCGGTCCCTTTTCTTTAATCGTCCCCAGAGAGAATGTGAGTCCCTGATGCAGTACTCTAATATTTTACAAGAGATGTTGAATGAGATGCAGCGACTAGACCCGGGGGCCATGGGGGCATTCCGGGAGGTAGACCGCTTGCTCCGGGACCAATTCATCACCGGTTTAGCCAATAGACTTCTCCGGGACAAACTGTTGGAAATGGCCCGGGTTGCACCAGAGTTATCTTTCTGGCAGATTTACCAAGCTGCAGTGGAAAGGGAAGAGAAATCAGCCTATGTTCCTGAGGGGTCAGTGAACAGTGCCCAGCTGGAGGAAGGTGGGTCATCAGGGTCGGGGGGAGAGGGGCTTGTGAGCGTGGTACAAGCTTTGCGTGCTGAGGTGAAGGAGTTGAAGCTGAAATTGTCTCAACTGACAGTTGATCCCGCCTCTACCCCCTTGCGGGAACCTCCTGCCTCACCCCCTGGAACGGTGACCCCGCAAATGGCCAGGTCGTCCTATCAGAATGAGTCAAGTCCTCGCCCACGAGGAACAATCACCTGCTGGAAGTGTGGCCGCCAGGGACACATCTCGCGTTACTGCCGGGCGCTTACAGCCCCAGAAACCCCGTCGCCGGCTTTAAACTTCCGGCCGCTGCCATGAGAGGGCAAGCAGCAGCGGCCCCACCCACACAAAGCCCTCGACGGAATGAACAAGATTTGTTTGCATGTAGTCCAGTGATAGAAGCAGAGTTTGAAGGGCGGAAGATGAGGTGCTTGGTTGACACGGGATCCGAATGTACTATAATGCCTCTAGAAGTATATGAGAGATACTTCAGTCGACTAGTGATTCCAGAGGATGGCCGAGTGATACGACTGACCGCCGCAAATAATGGTCAATTGTCAGTAAAAGGGATCGTGTGGATGCAACTAAAAATGTTTGGTCAAGAGCTGGGGCAGAATGGGGTAGTACTGGTGGATCACCCCCCTAGAAGAGGGATGGAAGTGACGCTCGGAATGAACGTGCTGCGAGATTTGAATCACCAGATGTATGCCAGTGAAGGACCCTGATACTGGGCCCGTGCGACAAGACACCGACCCACACAGAGAATTCTACACCGTCTAGTGCTGAGTTGCGACTTGCTGAAAAGTGCGGTCCCAGGTGGCCGGGTGGGCCGGGTCCGAGTGACTTCGAGGGCCCCGATCCTGCTGGGACCCAGACAAGAGGAACTCTTAATGCTGCCTGTGGGAGCTGCACAGAGATTGAATGGGCTTGAAGTGCTACTTGAGCCCACCCGAGAGGGTTCCTCATTTGCCAAGGTAAATGTGACCCGTTCTTTGGCGATTGTGAAGAATGGACGAGTACCGGTCCGATGCATCAATGTTTTAGATGAAGCTGTTGCAATTCCCGCTGGGACCATACTGGCTGAACTGTTCGTACCGGCAGAGAAGGTGCCGGAAAATGCAGGGTTCGAATTGCGACCAGACCAACAGTCATCCTGGACATTCGCGGTCGAGGTAGGCCGGACTGAACCTCCTACGGAGGAATGGAATGTTCATGTGATCATGGAGCAGATGGGAGTGGATCGGGAGAAGCTGACCCCCGTGCAGTTGGAGCAGTTGGAGAGAGTTTTGTGGGAACATCAAGAGACCTTTTCCCGACATGGAGAGGACTTCGGGTGTACCCAGACGATTGAGCATGAGATTCCAACGGGGGATACTCCACCCATTAGAGAAAGATATCGCCAAATTCCTCCGGCGCTCTATCAAGAGGTGAAGAGCATGGTGGCCAGTATGCTGGACAACCAAGTGATCCGAGAGAGCCGGAGTCCCTGGGCGGCCCCTGTAGTCTTGGTCCGCAAGAAGGATGGGACACTCCGATTTTGTGTGGACTATCGGAAATTGAATGCCCACACCGTACGGGACGCATATCCTTTACCCCGTATTGAAGAATCCCTGTCGGCCCTGGGTCGGGCCAAGTATTTCTCAACGTTGGATTTGGCAAGCGGGTACTGGCAGGTCCCAATGGCTGAAAAAGATCGGGCCAAGACGGCGTTTGTATTGCCAATGGGGCTCTTTGAGTTCAACCGGATGCCCTTTGGCCTCGCTACCGCCCCGGGAACCTTCCAACGCCTGATGGAACATTGCTTGGGTGATCTAAATTTTGAATCAGTCCTGATATATTTGGACGACATTGTGGTGTTCGGAACCTCATTTGAAGATCATCTGGAGAAGCTGCGTCAAGTTCTCCGGCGGCTCAAGAGCTACGGCCTGAAAATAAAGCCAAAAAAATGTCAGCTGTTACGAAACCAGATTGAATATTTGGGGCATCTGGTGACCCCGGATGGGGTACTACCTTTAGCCAGTAAGATTAAGGCGGTACAAGAGTGGCCACCTCCTTGTGACCTGCGAGAAGTGCGGGCCTTCCTGGGCCTAGCAGGATACTATCGGCGGTTTGTGCCTAAATTCTCACAAGTGGTGAGTCCCTTGAATGAACTTTTGAGAGGGACAGCGCTGGGTCCTCGAAATCGCCCCATTCCATGGGGGCCCCTACAGAAAAAGGCATTTGATGGAGTGAAAACCGCCCTAACGAGTGCCCCATTGCTGGCCTACGCCCGGTTTGACACCCCTTTTTTGTTGTATACCGATGGTAGTCTTCATGGGTTGGGGGCAGTACTAGCACAGGTGCAGGACGGCCGAGAACGAGTGATTTCTTATGGCAGCAGATCTTTAAGAGACTCCGAGCGAAATCCGGCTAACTACAGCTCATTCCGGCTGGAATTGCTGGCCCTGGTGTGGGCAATGACAGAACGCTTCGCCGAGTATCTAACAGGAGCTGAGGTGCTAGTCATGACAGATAACAACCCGCTAGCTCACTTAGAGAATGCAAAACTGGGGGCGTTGGAGCAGCGGTGGGTCGCCAGACTGGCCAAGTTCAATTACCGCATTAAATTTCGCTCTGGTCGAGAGAATGGCAATGCAGATGCATTGTCAAGAGTGCCCCTTGGGTCATCCGGGGAAGATGTTGATGAACAACTTGAGGATACTGAAACTCCAGCTTTGGGGCAAATACCCATCTTCCAAAGTGTGGTACACTCAAGTGGGGTGGCCACCGGGATGCCCTGTGTCCTGGGTAAAACACCCTCAGATTGGACAAGAGTCCAGGATGAGTGTCCGGACGTTGCACTTGTGCGCCATTGGGTACAAAACAAGGCCTGGCCCAGTGCAGAGGACAAGGCTCAGTTGTCCATGGAAGGAATGAAACTCCTTCGACAATGGGATAAATTGTGTGTGGAACAAGGTCTTTTGTATCGTAAGGTGTACCTGCCATCGGAGCTGCAGCATCGGTACCAACTGATAATTCCTGTGGGGATGGGGCCGGTGGTCGCTCGTGAGGCGCATGAGAAGGGGGCCCATTTTGGAAGTGAAAAGACACTTCAGTGGTTGCAGCGAGTCCTCTACTGCCCTGAGTTGGGAGGGATGGTGGCCGACGCGTGTCGGCAGTGCCGAATTTGTGGGCTCAACAAAAGCCCTGAGCAGCGGGCTCCCACACAGTCTATTAAGACTTCAGCTCCACTGGAGCTACTCATGATTGACTACGTGTTGATAGGGTACTCTACATCAGGGTACTCCTACTGCCTGGTGATGACAGATCACTTTACCAAGTATGCTGTAGCGGTGCCGACAAGAGATCAGACGGCCAAGTCGGCGGCTGAGGCAGTGTGCCGACATTTCTTCCAAGTGTTCGGGTGTCCGCAGAGAATACATTCAGATCAAGGGGCCTGCTTTCAGGGAACGCTGATGAAAGAGTTGCACCAGCTCTATGGTATCGAGCAGTCGAGAACAACGCCTTACCACCCTCAGGGTAACGGGGCGTGTGAGCGTTTTAATCGGACCCTGTTGCAAATGTTGAGGTCCTTAGAGAGTCAGCAACAGACATGCTGGCCTGAGTATCTCCCCGAATTGATGTGGGCTTACAATAACAGGGTGCACAGTACTACTGGTTACTCACCACACATGTTGATGTTTGGTAGACCTGGCCGAGACATTGAGGATTTGAGCATGCCAGATCCCTCCTCCGCCCCCCTTCGGACTGCATCCGAGTGGGTACGAGAGCATCGGCGGCGGTTGAGGGTGGTGCATCAGGTGGTGGGTGACCGCCTTCGCCAGGTGGTCCATAAGGACACGCGACCTGTACAAACAGAGCTGTTCTCTCCGGGAGACAGAGTGTTGGTGAGGACAAAACGACGGTCAGGAAAGCTGAGTGACCGATGGGAGGCGATACCGTATCTGATAAAAAAACAGGTGAACCCTGAGATTCCAGTGTACGAGGTCGAACCGGTGGGGACAGGGGGGCCAACCCGTAATTTGCATCGTAACATGTTACAGCGGTGCTGGTTTGAAGATTCGGCGCCTACCCCCCTAGAGCCAGAGGCCATGTTTCAAGGGGCGGAAGCTCTGAATGATCTTGAGTTTGATGGTGTGCTTACTCCTGCGCCTGCTTATTTGCCCCCTGTGACCGATCTGGCCTCGGGTGATGAGAATGTTGGGGATATGGAGGATGTTGTTGAGGAGAGTGCATCAGGTCAACTGCTTGGTCCTGACGCTGTATCACAGGACATCGAGCCGCAGGAGGAGACAACTCCACTTACGCCCACTAACACGACCATGGAAGAGACTCTAGCTCCCTCTAAGGTCGCACCTGTTGATGTAGGACTCAGGAGAACTACACGATCTACGGCAGGAATACCGCCTCAGCGATATGCTCAAGATGAATTTGAGTGGGAAGGTATGTCGAGGACGCCAACCTCTAGTGGGGTGGCATGTAAGAGGGTGAACTGTAGTCCCACTGAGAGGGCACTAGGACCCTGTGGTTTTTGCCTATTGCAGAAGAGAACAGACCGTGCAAAACTCCCAGAGACAATGTGTGCTGCTGGGTGGAGTCTAGTGTCTCGGGTGTAAAGTGAAACTAGGAAGTGAGAGCTGAGAGAGAAAAAGGCGGGAAGCAAAGGCAGAAGCTGCTGTGATACCTTAAAGAGAGACTGTGTGTGGATTTACTGCAAGTGTTTTTGGAGGAAAAGAAGCTTTTGAGAGACTTTTTGTTGCTAACGTTCCCCTGGAGAAGAACTAACCTTTTGTTTAACTCTGTGAGAGACTTGTGTGGCTAACGTTTCCTGGAGAGGAGTTAACCCTTTATTTAACAAAAGACTGAGACTTTACTAAGAACCCAGTACGTATTTGGAAGTCTGTGGATTCCCTGTGCATTGAGTGGAGAACCAAGTCTGGACAGACTACTGATACAGAGACGGACGGATTGTCGTGGAACCATTCCTAGGAGCTACAGAAGCAGAGACTACATCGTGAGACCACTAACTAAGTCCCCGGCGTTTGGGCTCGGCATCGGCCGACAAGACAAGAGGAGTTTGCTGTAACTTATTGGCGCTGAAAATATGAACTGGCTACAGCCTGTGCGGATTCCTGCCTGAGAAGAAATCCATCTCAGGATACGGTACCATAGTTATAGATACCCGGGTATCTCTGCTCAGAGTGTTAAATTGTTACTTTAGAGGTGTATCTTATATTAGAGTTGTGTAAGTTATACTCAGTGTGCCATTCCAGGGGCTCCCTTAATAACACTACATTCAATTTACACTTGTTCCTGTTTTTTAGTTGCCTGTTAGGTAAATTTCTTACTAGTCTGTTGTAGTACACAGTTCTCAGGAGACCTTTGAGTGGCACAGTGATTTCAGCTGCTGCTGAGCTAGTGTATCTTTGGGGTGCATCTGTCTTAATATTCTCCATATTACCTTGATTATTTTGCCTTTGAGTAAATACCGTTGGAGATTTCTGCCTTGGTCTTGGTTTGTGACTCACTGGATCTTATTCGGACCTCTGGTCATTACATTTTCTCATTTTGTTGAGGAGCATCCTTCCTTTCACAAAGGAAATACATATTGGGAGAACATTACAAGGATAAACATTCAGACATTTCCAGCTGCGCACCAAACTTGAAGGAAGGTTCAGAAGTTCTTTAGGAAACACTTTTGGCTCTTTTTATTTTATTTTTTTTGTCGCTTTTTTTTTTTTTTGTCCTGTAGTATTTGCTGAGGGTTTTTTTGCACCAAAATTATCAAAATGGGCTCACGTAGTCTATGAATTTTAAAAATATAGTCTTTATATTTGTATTTGACCTGTGTTGTGTCCAACTAGTGCTAAAAAAAAAATCACATGTTCTGCTAATTAGTGCTAAAATTTAGCCCAAATATGCATAACATGACTGGGGGTGGAGGAGGACTGGAATGCACTTGTGCCCAGTTCTGAGACTTTTTAAAAAGTTGCAATTGATAAATTGACAAAAAATATTTGGAAACTCCAAACCCCGCCCGTAATAGCGAACATAAATAAAAACAAGAAAAACATATAAATTTACTTAAAAAAAAAAAATCTAAGGAAGAATGAGGTATAAATTAAAAATAAGCAAAAAAAAAAACCACAACAACAAAAACTGGACCAAAGAAAGGAGCAAATGCAATAATGAATTGGGCCTTCTGAATGTAGGTACTCCTATTTAGTTACATCTCTAATATAAAGATAAATTCTTGAGTCGCTCTTGTCCCACGTCTTGTTTTATCATTTTTCTATGTCTGAAAAATTATTGCATTGTTGTGATTTTAGTCGTCTTCTGAATGTCAGATATATAAATGTGCCAACTGTCCTGAACTGTTGGAAACAATCCTGGCACACACGGGCATGTCTAGGTACACAAAGATAGAGGATTTATTGAAATCTTGACCTAAATTTGATAGTCCTATTCTGCAATGTGTCTTCTTTACACAAGTTGTAATGTGATACGTGTAATTGAGATCGTGAGATAACGATCGAGGTCATTCCGTCAATAATCTTTCGTAGTTCACCTGATTTTCGCTTCAAGTTTCCAGGCAAAGGAAACCTAAAACTAGGTGAGATCACAATCACTGAGGGCTGCGGGAGCCGGTAGACCTGACACGTGCACCGGTGTGTGCCCTGGAGCTATAGCAGGTGCCTCACTGTTCTGCTGGGTAAACAAGTGCTACTGAGGCTCCTTGAGAAATTCTTCTCAATGCAAACAAATGGTTTAAAGCACGGATTGAGAATTTTAAGGTTGGTTTTTGGCTAAATGCTTGTTCAGCCACTGGTGATCCTCCCGACTGCCCCTCATACACATGCATGCTAGGCCTTGAGATGACTATGCATCCCAACCCCATAAATATACATGTGTCCTAGACCTGGAGACAGCTTTTCCTCCTAATGAAGTCTCTCACACTTACATGCTCCGTTCAATAGAACATACATGTGTTCCCAATGGGGACAGGGGAGTAAGCTACTGGTGAATACACCTGTAATCTGACAGTCCCTTTCATGTTAGATGATCACCCAGTTCTGCCTAAATCGGTGGGTTTGAGCAACATTCGTCATGTATATATTTCCGCCTTTACACCGTGTAATGTGTTTAAAATAAATATGTTTAAACAAGGTTACATGCTTTTTAGAATCAATGACAAAAGTAAGTAACATTTTGGGCCTCAAGTTCTTCATTTTGAACTTTACAAAAAAAAACACATCTAAGAAGTCATTTTTTACAATTTTAGGTCTTCCTATGGTAAAAGTACCAAGAGGACCACTACGCAAGCACCACAATACTGGAATCACCGGGAGAAACACATGAATGGAAACATCAACAGCACAGCAACAGTGGTACCACCAGGAAAACTACAAGGCTGAAACCACTAGAAAAATCACAAGACCTCTGGTACAAGACTCAAACCACCAGGAGAACCTAGAGGCTAGAGGAACCGTAAGGAGAACCACAAGACTGGAACCATCAGAAGAAAGAAAATGCTGGAAGGCCAAAGAAAACCAAATGGCTGTAACCACTAGAAGAACATCATCAGCAGAGACACAAAGCTGGAACCCCCTTGATAATCATTAGGTTGAATGTCCTGGAGAACCACAATGTTGGAAGCACTTTAAGAACTGGACTAACCAGAAGAACAAAACCCCAGGAGGTCTACCACATTGGAGTTATCCAAAGAGCCTCAATGCTAGAATTGCCTGGAGAACCAACCATTAGGAGAACCACAAGGCTGGAACTACCAGATGAATCTGAAGGCTAAAATCATCACCAGGGGACCCACAAGGTGGACACCAACAGGACAAACACAAGCCTGGACCCAACAGAAGGTTGAAACAACCAGGAGAACCACAAGGTTGGGACCACCCAGAGAACCAAAAGACTGGAACCATCAGGATAAACAAAATGCTGGAGGGTAAAAAAAAACCCATGTGACGGTAACCACCAGAAGAACATCAGCAGTAACACAAAGCTGGAACCCCCATGAGAAGGATAAGTTCAATAGGTTGAAATTGCCTGGACAACCACAATTTTGGAAGCACTTTGGTACCACAAGTATGGAACTAACAAAAGAGTTTCAAGACTAGAGCCACCAGAAAAACAAAATAACCAGGAGCTCTATCAGGTTAGAATTATCCAAAGAGCCTCAATGCTAGATTTGCCTGGAGAACCAACAATTAGGAGAACCACAAGGCTAGACCAACCAGGTGAATCAGATGGCTGGAAACACCAAAACATCACAAGGGGGCCCACAAGGTGGACACCAAAAGGACAACCACAAACCTTGACCTACGAGAAGGTTGAAATGACCAGGTGAGCCACAAGGTTGGGACCACCCAAGAACCACAATGCTGGAACTACCAAAGGAGCAAAGCACCAGGAGCTCTGTCAGGCTGGAGTTATCCAAAGAGCCTTAATGTTGCAATCAACGGGAGAATCACAAAACTGGAACTACCATAAGTGCTGAAAAGCTGGAATTATCAGGAAAACAAACCACCCAGAAGAATCAAAAGGCTGGAAAGAATATCAGATGAGCCCCAAGACTGGAAAATCCAGGACAACTGAATCACCAGGAGACTCGCTGAAATCAGTGGGAATCTACGGCTCTTTGCTACATCTAGTAAATGTAGTGTGTCCTCATTAGGGGAACATAAGACCATTGAGGTTCTGTTTAAAAAAAATCTTGTTAAAGGGGTTTGGAACCAGACAACACACGCAAAGGATTGCCCACAGCTATTAAGAACCCAATAATTGTTAAAAATACAAAGGAACTTAAAACAGGTTGTGTCTCGTGGAACTGGGAATCACAAGAGTAAAGATCACTTTTTGGAACATTACGGGACTTTCCTGTTTTCCGGTTTGGTATCATACATTAATAATCAGTTGATAACCATCACTAAGCAACATTGTATTTCCACACAGATACTAATTTGTTGGAATAATTTATCCTAAACATAAAAGTTGTGAGAGGATGTGACAATTCAGAGTAACTTCCTTGGATTCAGCCTGACATAAGATTCCCATCCTTTTGGTCTGTGGCTTTTCTCCAAGAACGAGCCGCACCCTGGGAGAGAAGTTTTATTGTCCAAGTCAATGACCACGACTACTCTGTCTGCATCTTCTACACAGTAAAGGCAACGTGAAACCTGTTGTTACTGCAGAATGTCATGAGGTTCAAAGTTACGCTCCTCAACCTTGAAAAGTCCTGACATTATGGAAATCATAGGATGGAGACTTGTTAGTGATCTGTAAATTATGTAAAATTGAAACTAAATGTTCAAAACATCTAGGTTCATTCAGTCTGAAACCTGAGCCACGTGCAGAAATCCCAGAACTTCCAGCCTCGGATGCTATCACTGAGGTCATCAATGGTTGCCTGAGGAAGGTTCTGCGGCTGCAGGCACTTGGGCAAATCATCAAGATCCTCCGCTGGCAGCTCCTGTGCAATTGGAGACCAGTATGCTCGATGGAAAGACGGAGACAAATCCGGATGCACTGCTGCCCATAGTAGTAGGAGCAACATGTGGCCTAGGGTTGTCGTGTTGAAAACGACTACTGGAACACTTTGGAGAAATGGCCGCACCACTGGTTCCACCACAAAATCAATGTAACGCTGAGCTGTTAGTGCACCTGCAAAAAAAGACTACCATTATACTATGCCACCTCCACACTATAATTCCGGAGTACGGTTTATTCGTGGTGCAATGTAACTGCGCAATCTCACTGTAGCACAACACATGGCACTTTGCAGCCCTAACCTCTGATATTTCACATCAGGTGCAGTGCAGTATTTAACCACTAGATGTCACACAACCTATACTGGATCAATGCAAGTAAAAACAGGCAGCTCCCAAACCCCCAAATCTAAAAGGTGGGTGGACATCCTACTCGTCTAGGCCTAGCTATGCAGCGATATTGGGTGATTGACAGGAAACCCAAAAGTGATCTATGATCCCTTGCTCTTCTTTTCCAATTCTGGGAAGCTCCAGTCATAACGGCCGCTCGTCCTATAACGACGATCCTACTGTAGGATAACATTTCTGATTCAGGTGTAGTGTTCCTTTAATTGCATTCTTATTATATGCAAGTGATATTATTTGTGCCGCTGCAGATGTCATTGTATAGAAGAAGAAAGGGAGCCGGCGCATTTCACTCTTTGCATTGTAAAAGGTGAAAATTGCACCTGGATGCGCAGAAGAAAAAAAAATCACAGGTTGCAGATCTCAAACCCGCAGCTCCTGTAAATTTCCACTGTGGATGAATTTTGCACCATATGCATGAGATTTTGTTAAATTGCACTAAAACGCAGCGGATTTTCTGCAAGCGAATTTGAAGCTGTGGGACCTTAGCCTCAGGGCAGGTACAGTTGACCCTGTATTGTCTCACCTGAGAATCAGGTCAATTATACAGCACAGTGTGATCCGATTCTCTTTGAAGAGGAGAAGATGGAGAAAAAGATGTCTCCATTTTCTCCATTCTGTCAGTCCGCGGAAATCAGACTGCACTTAGATGTCATCCGAGTGCAGACTCATGTTTCCCACACGCTCATTGTGGATCCTTGAGGTCCATCTTTTAGCTTCAGCATCTTGATATCAGTCCTAGTGATTGCACATACAATACTTTTACGACTCACGTGCCTTTCCTTCTTTTCACTGTGGTCATCTTCTTTATACTGACAGATGAGTAAGCTCTGCCACAACGTAAAGGGGTTAGTTGTCCAACTTATGGAACTTTTTTTTTTTGTTCCTTAAATGAACGTAGTTTGGGCTAAGAATCATTTTTTTTCTATTGGGTTTCATTAAAGTATGTTGCATCTTTGCTTTTTATAACCTCAGTGTTGCACTGTCTATTGCTGGCTGCAGAATGAGTTAACTGAATATCCATCAGCGAGCTCACTAGTAAGGACTTACGGGATAGTTTGTCGCTCTTTTATCTGTCCTTTCTGAGCTCCTCTCATCTGATTTATGACCACATCCAAGTTGAACGTGCAAAAAAACACTGTGTTAAAGTCAAACGGCACCAAATTTTTATTGAAACCAAAATTCAATAATGACTTTTAGCCCCAAATACCTGTATTTTGGTTAGAAAAAAAAGTTCCTAAAGAGGGGGAAATCCCTTTAAAGGGACAGGCGTATATCAAATTATTCTTTCATGATCGCTGTCTGTCCCGACCAGCAGCCCTGCCCAGAGGGTCGCTCCAGCCAGGATTCTCCACTTTTAGGAAGGGTTTGTATAAATCCCGCTGATCTTGTACTTATATTTCTAGGATTGTCCCGACAAACTCACTCTAGTCAAGGATGGAGCCCGGATTTGTTAGACAACACTCGCGCTTATCGATTCTGTTATAATGTTATTGCGACTCTTCCGTGACCAGTGCTTACCCCAATGAGGGGCATTTCAGGGTCCTGTGCGGAGACATCTGTCATTTCATGACTTCGGGGTCTGGAATAAAAGATTCCTGAAAGTCATTTGAGACAATTATAAATTGATGATGGCGCTGCAGGAACACAGCGCGACATTAATGGATTGACAGATGGAATAGAGCGTGTTTCAGCAATAACCAGTTTGGTTTTGGTTGAGTTTTATATACAGAATATTTTAATTATCTTATGACTTTATCATTGTGGAAGAGCAATGGACACAATGAAGGAGATATCAAGTATTATTGACCCGTCTATTGATCCACACACGGGATACACGGGCTTCCTTCACCTCCAAATGTGAGTCCTACGGCCTAAAAGGCTCCAGGGTGATTACAATGGACCCTCCATGGGGCGTGAAGCTGTGAAGGAGAGAATGGCTAATGAAATCAATTATTAAACCTTACATAAGCCAGCTCAGATATGATGTGACAAAGATGGCGGCTATATCCTGGAACAACACCGTGGAAGGAATTTTTGGAATGTGAAGCAGACACTGGGCATTGGATTTGGAGCGCCCCCGTTAGGGCAGTGGGGTACTCGGAGCCGGGCCCTTCGGTTCTCAAGGGGGATGTCACGGTGGCTCTGACCCGGTCCGTGGCCCTAGGGGCGTCCGTTGATAAAAGGGAAAAGGTCTTTAAAGGGGTAGTGTTCGTGACGCCACCTGTGGTGTTCGGTCAGGGTGACCGACGCTGCTTAGGGGTCCGCTGGGGTGATGTTATGGCAGCTAGATGGTATACCTTCCCACAGGTGAATTATGTCCCCAGGGCTTCCCAGAGTGCAGATGGTGGATGGTGTGAGGCGCAGTGAATAACGAGGACACAAGGTTGCAGTCTCTCTACCTTTACTGGAGGCTTCAGTGTCCACAGTCCAGAGCACCAGATCACAGGGCAGGCAGAGTCCGGTCGGTCTGAAGGCAAATCCAGAGTCCCCTTATCCAGGTGGAAATCAGTAGCCTTCCTCTAGCGCCTGAGTGTTGTAGTCCCTCCCTGCTGAGCTTCTCGGTAAGGTCCTCACAACTATTGTAGATGTTCTAGATGTTATGTCTCTTTCACTCTCTGTCCCCTTGACGGATAGTATAGGACAAACCCGTATGATTGATGGCGTGAGGCTTTTTACAGGGACACTATCACGCCCCGGCCCCCACAGTTGCCACCGTGCCTCCTGGGTATAAGGTCGGGCAACTAATATGGAACTAGCTGTCCTGCCAGTCTCTGGAGCCAGGCTTGGAGACGATGACTCCCTCGGTGTTCAGGCTACCGGCTTCTGCGCCTCAGAAAGGAGGCAGCCTATTACAGAGCAGAACTCCTTCTGGTTTCCTCTCCTTTTACTATGACTTTGTTTCTCACTCTCAGCAACGCAATTCCCTTCAATGTCTCTTTCTTTGGATGCTGCCACATTGGTAAGCAGGCGCAGCTCCGTGTCCTTCTGACTAGGCCTCTGACAGGATCCCACCCCTGTCAGGGAACCACTACCTGAGTGGAGCTCAGATAGCAGCTTACTGGGTGTAGCTGCAGCGCCCCAGGGTCCTGGTCAATGCAGTAATGTCGTTCTTCCACCAGGGGGAGTGATGTCACGTCTGATGGCAATAAAGGAGTTCACCTCACCAGGTATCACAAACCACACAACACACTTCACACTCCAGTCCACCAGGGGGAGCTATGCTCCTATCTAGTAGGACACTCCTCACATTTGGGTAAAACTGGTGGTCTGGACAGGAAGTTAGGCAGAAGCTGACTGGGCACTAACCCAGGCAGAAGCTGACTGGGCTTCACCCAGGCAGCACCTGTCAGGCAGACCGGGAAAAGGAGGAACATCAAACAGCTGCAGACAGAAATGTCCCTGACAGGGGTGGGATCCTGCTGCACATGCGGCAGCATCCTAAGAAAGGACACGAAGAGAATTGCGTTGCTGAGAGTGAGAAACGAAGTCATAGCACAAGGAGAGGAATCCAGAGGGAGTTCTGCCCTGTTATAGGCTGCCTCCCTCTGAGGCGCAGAAGCCGGTAGCCAGAACACTGAGGGAGTAAGGAACTCTATGCTTTACTTCAGAGACTGGCAGGACAGTTAATTCCACGTTAGCTGCCCGACCTTACACCCAGGAGGCACGGTGGCAAATTGTGGGGGCTGGGGCGTCTCTAGGGTCCCTGTAAAAAGCCTCAGGCCATCAGTCATACGGGTTTGTCCTATCCATACCATCTGGGGAACAGAGAGAAAGAGACAGAACACCTAAAACACCGACATCAGTTGTGAGGACCTCACTGAGAAGCTCAGCAGGGAGTACTACAACACCCAGGCGCTAGAGGAAGGCTACTGATTTCCACCTGGATAAGTGGACTCAGGAATTGCCTTCAGACCGGCCGGACTCTGCCTGCCCTGTGATCTGGTGCTCAGAGCTGTGGACGCTGAAGCCTTCAGTAAAGGTAAAGAGACTGCAACCTTGTGTCCTCATTCTTCACTGCGCCTCACATCATCCACCATCTACACTCTGGGAAGCCCTGGGGACATAATTCACCTGTGGGAAGGTATACCATCTAGCTGCCATAACATCACCCCAGCGGACCACTAATCAGCGTTTGTTACCCAGACTGAATACCACAGGTGGCGTCACGAACACTACCCCTTTAAAGACCTTTCCCCTTATTTTCAACGGACGTCCCCTAGGGCCACGGACCGGGTCAGCCACCGTGACATCCCTGACGAGAACCAAAGGGCCCGGCTCCGAGTACCCCACCGCCCTACTGGGGGCAATTCATAGCCCAGCCAGCGTCCGCCAGACTGGTGCTGCCTGGGTGAAATCCAGCTCGCTTCTGACTAACTTCCTGTCCAACCCACCAGTTTTACCTGATTGTGAGGAGTGCCCTAATAGATAGGAGCATGGCTCCCCCTGGCAGACTGGAGTGTGAAGTGTGTTGTGTGGTTTGTGATACCTGGTAAAGTGATCTCCTTTATTGCCTTCAGAAGGAACATCACTCCCCATGGTGGAAGAATGACATTACTGCAAAGACCAGGACCCTGGGGCGCTGCAGATTGAATACCATATATGGAGTGGAGTTGGTAAGGACCTATCATAGACTGACACCATTACTATTCAGAAGTTGTACAACACCCACTTCCTGCCTGTTACAAGATTCTTTGTTGTAAGAATAAAGTTCAGTTGTGTGCCAGCCTTTGCCGAGGAAGAAGCATACATCTGACTCTGTCTGGTGTCTCTCTTTTAAGCATGCACTTGGCTCATATATTGGTCAGAAACAGGCAATCACAAAAGGTCTCACGTTAAGAGATCACCTTGACAAAGTCAGATGACCTCACACTATATAATCCTTGTGGGCCTCATTCAGACGTCCAATTTTTCCACGAACGAGAAAAAAATGACCAATTTGTTTCTATTACACTTTGATCAGAGTGTCATCAGTTTTTATTGTACTCCTATTTCCTTTACTGTATCAGTAATAGATCGCTCGGTGTGATCAGCCTGCCATTGTTCTCTGCAGTGCAGGTCCTGTTTAGGGTATGTTCACACAATGCTTTTTCCAGGTGGGTTTGGAGTGGACCGTTATG